>NW_003852539.1:1238190-1275620 GCF_000181295.1 Otolemur garnettii | reverse complement strand
TGCAGTTGTCATTGTTGTTTAGCAGGCCTGAGCCAGGCTCAAACCCACCAGCTTCAGTGTATGTGGCCGGCACCCTACTCACTGAGCCACAGGCACTGAGCCAGCTTTGCTATCTTAACAGTAGCTTGTTTATGTCAGCAAGTTAATATTTTCACTAAGTTCACAAACCACTCAGATCAAATCTCTAAGATTTCCTATTAGGAAATCAAGTACTCAAAGGCAGGTGGATGAATGGGTTACCTATCCCGGACTCCCTGCTTTACCTAAAAGGTGACCACGACTTACCCATCTGGAATTAAGGGCCAGCCAAATGATCTCTCAAGGCTTCTCCAGGTCTTTAGTCAAGGAGTTAGTTTAACACACCCCACAGTAACCAGAACACTGAAAAGCTTGGGGACCTCACCTAATGTGCATGATGCAATGGTACATTTCAAAACTATTAAGAAAAGAATATAATTATAATGGATGTGTTAATCAGTTCAATGTAAGCATTTCATATTGTATATCAAATCAGCACACGGAACCCCATAGACGCACCAATGTACACAATTATGATTTAATAAAAACAAACAAACAAAAACTTTAGAAAGGCCATTAATTTACAATGCCTATGATTTAAAGCTAAAAAAAGTGCACATTCTAACACATTACATACATAGTATACATCTATTGTTCGATACATGTACTAACCCGTGGAAGAATAAAACACAGTAGCGAAGAGGAACTTCTTAATGAATTGAAATTAATTGTATATAATTATCTCTGAGATCTTTAAACATTTAACGAACAATGGAAAGTGGGTGCAGAATTCTCTTGATAATGAATCACAAGAGGAACATATTTCCACAGAGGCTGGAATCAGGTTGATCTGCTAAAATAACCAGATAGTGGGATAATATCACAATCTAGAGACAACACTGGGAATCTGTGTGTTACTTGACAACTGAGTCAATACAAATAACAGTCTTATCAACGACTTCACAGAACAGCCTTCCATGAGTTAACAGGAGCCACTGATAACAAGACAAGAAGAGGGCTACCTCAAGAAGCTCAAAATCTTTAGCTGGTAATAATGTAAAACCTTGGCCAAATTCATGAGACCAAGACCATCAACAACAAAAAAAATCTCTTCATACTGAGTAAAATCTTAAAGACAGCTTTTGTTTTATATTTGTTGGTTCCTTTTATAAAATTAAACTTTATCAAGGCTTCATTTATTTGCAGTAAAATGCAAACACTTCAAGTCCCTAGTGGGATGTTTTTGATGAATGCATATATCCAGGTAACCACTACCCCAATCAAGATACAGAAACTCCCATAATGCTGGAAAGTTCTCTTGCACTCCTTCCAGTCAGGCCTTGCTCTTACCTCCCATTACCCAGCCCACGGCAACAGCAGTTTTCACTTCCTCCTTATAGATGAGTTTTGCCTACTCTAGGATTTCATATACATATGCAGGTCACCACGTTATAGTCCATTATTTCACTTTCAAGAAACACAGTCCACAGCATCCTTTGTGATTCACCTGTACAAGTTTCAACTTGCTCAGCTCATCGTTGTTGCTGGGAGGGCTTCATTTGTTTCCACCTGCTCAGATTTTATGCTTCTTGTTTTTTGTGTTGTCTCAAAACTTCCGTAATGATCCATGTAGAATTATTCATGATATCCTCTCTTATATGCAGCCTCCTTCATGCCTGGTTTAAATGTGGCAGGAGTTCGTTCCTTTTTGTTGCTGAGTAGTATTGCATTATTTAGATGGACTGTGAGTTACTTACCCCTTTCCTAATTGATGGGCATTCTGGGTTGCTTCTAGTTTGGGCTGTTATGGATAAAGCTGTTATGAATGTCTACAAACATCTTCTTGTCAACATTTGTGTTCTTTCTCTTAGGCAAATACTTAGGAGTGAAATTGCTGGGTCACATGTTGTGTATATTCAACTTTATAAGAAAACTCCAGATTTATCCTAAGTAATAGAAATTATTAATTGATTCACTCTTAGAGTACTCATTAGAGTTTAAAAATAAAAGAGGAGCTGTGATAAACAGTCTAGTGCAAATGTCTTTATGATAAAATGAATTTTTTTTCTTTTGGGTAGATGCCCAGTAATGGGTTTGCAAGATCAAATGGAAAGTGTAATTTGAGTTTTTAAAAGATTCTCCATACTTATTTCCAAAGAAGCTGTATTAGTTTGCAGTCCGACCAAACTAATACAATATGCATTCATACAGTATGAAAGTGTTCCCTTCTCTCCACATCCTTGCCAGCATCACTAGCTTTGAGACTTTGTGATGTGGGCCATTCTCACTGGGGTTAGATGATATCTCAGGGTGGTTTTGATTTGTATCTCTCTCATGATCAAGGATGATGAACATTTTTTCAAATGTTTGTTAGCTATTCTTCTGTCTTCATCAGAGAAGGTTCTGTTCATATCTCTTGCCCAGTGATAAATGGAATTGTTTGCTCTTTTTTCAATTTACAATTGCAAAAATGGGAAAACAGCCTAAATGCCCACCAACCCAGGAATGGATTAATAAACTGTGGTATAGGTATACCATGGAATACTATTCAGCCATAGAAGAGATGGAGACCTTACATCTTTTGTATTAACCTGGATGGAGGTGGAACACATTCATCTTAGTAAAGTATCACAAGAATGGAGAAGCAAGAATCCAGTTTACTCGATTCTAACATGAAGCCAGTAGACAATCTAAACACACCCATGTAAGACAAAAACTCAAATCAATTCAAGGTGGGGGCAGGGGAACGAGGGTAGAGGAGAGGATAGGAGGAAGGTGGGTGGGGTGTCCCCACTTAATGGGCACAGTGTTATGGCACACCTCTTGGGGGCAAGACACAATTATAAGAGGGACTTTACCTAACAAATGCAAACACTGCAACCTAATTCTTTGGGCCCTCAATAAAAAAAATAAAAATAAGAGAGGAAACCAGAGTAGGGAAGGAAACGAAGTGCATCTGAATGCATGCTAGAGCCTCTTTGCTGAAGAAACTGGCAGGCAGGTCCCCATGTAGGGTCCTTTCAGGACAACTCTAGCCAATACCTCCCTGGGAGGCCACTTCACCCACAGGAAAACCACCACCTCTGCCCCACCATCAGTGGATTCGCAGTCCCCTTCAGGGCTCCTCTTCGGGGCATTCCTGACCAGACAGCAGACTTTTCAAGGAGGGTCAGGACTTGGAAGGACCATCAGACCCAGGGGACATGGACCCAGCTCACCCAGGAGCCAAGAGCCCAGCACCTCTCTTTAGAATGCAGGGGTCCTAGCCCACATTCACTGTTCTCAACTAAAGCCAGGAAACACATCATTTATGTCATGTCACATAAAAAGTATCAAAACTACAAAAAAAAAAAAAACTGTTTACAAAATGATCACCTACCTATGTTGTTTCAGAAGTAATTTTTTTTAATACTTCCTAAGATACTGAGTTGAAATTACATAAATTTAGATTTGCTGTGTTCTTACTCTTTCGTTTTTCACACGGGCTTGTTGTTTTGTAGAGATAACCCTCCTTCACTCTTCTTCCAGAACTCCCCACCACCTTCAGAAAGGGAGAGGGAAGAAAAGGACATGGAGAAGGAGGGGGATTAGAGATCCTCAAAGGCAGGGAATTTGAAGCTCTAAAGCAAATTTATGAGTCAGTGTGCAAGAGAGGGATGGAGGAGCTCAAACCATGGGGACCAAGGGAAATGAAGACCACCCCCCCTCAGATGGTAAAGAAGTGTCCCAGAGCTATTAGCCCAGGCAGTCTTGGACTCCCCTCATACTGGGGTCCGGAACCAACTGTGAGGCCTCCTTCCTTCTCTCCTACACTGACCCCCCAACACTGCTCCAGAAAACACTGCCAGGAGGTGACTCTTTGAGGGCAGGAGCCCCGGTCGGGGCCAGCTGGGCCAGCACAGCCATCTGAGCCTATAATGCCTCCTGGGTGCAGCAGACTTTCCATAGCTTCCCTGAAACCTGCTTTCTTGCCTTCAAAAGTGATCAGAAATACAGTTCATAGGCCTCAAAGTCCCCTTATCACTGAAAGGAAGAGATCGCAGAAGTGCCCATTTGCCTCGTTTACTCTCATTCACTGGGTTTTTAAAGGAAGCTAAGAGAGGGAAGAAGGAACGCATTTACTTGCTGGGGTTTCACTTGGAATGTTCGTGCTCATCTGGAAGGCAAAAGAAAGGCATGAAGATGGCCCACTGATTTCTTCCATTTGAAGAACTCTGTCTGAGTTAGGTGTAAACATAACATAAACCTGTAGAGAGGACAGTCTTTCTCTCCCTCAGCCTGGTGTCCCAGGTGTCCCCCCACCTGGGGCTTCAGAGGGGCAGTATTCTAGGAGAGGTGAGAGGTAGGCTTCACCAGGCGGGCAGCTGCCAAATGCTTTTCTGCCTTTGCAAAAATCCAAGACCAAACTCCTCACCTGCCCCAAACCTGGGCAGTAAGCAGGTAAAGAGGGCTGGATTCCAGAGGATGCAGAGAGACTCCACGTGGAGAGATACTCAGAAAGCCCTCAATAGGATCCCATTAGAAAACAGCTGGAAGGGACCAGGGAGGTCATGGTCCCACAGTGATTCTGATGAAAAGACAGGTCCTCCAGGGACTCAGTCAGTGATCCCCAAAGTGCCAGTCCACAAGGCAGGAACTCTTCTCTCTGACCCCAGGCCACCTTCACCACCCAGTGTTTCCACCTCAGGAAAAGGGCTTGTGTCCTCCCAGCTGCCTAACACAGACCTGGGGCTGGGCTTGGTGCTGGCCACATCCTGTCTCCCATCAGACCTGCCTTCCACCCTTGCCCAGGGCTCATCTAGAAGGACGGCTTCAATGGGCAACCTTGGAGCCTGGTTCGTGGTCAGTACAGTGGTGCTTAAGATCATAGGAAGGGCTGGAGTGGAGAAGAGGTCAAGAAATTCATCCCCCATAGTGAGGAGAGCCAGAACACTGGCCTGGCCTGGGCTTCCCATGAAGGTTGTGCTGCAGGGGTTCCAGTGACCCCCCTGTCCTCAGCCCTGCTTCTGTCACTGGTTCCTGAACACACCCTAATTTGAGAATGCTGTTTCCTAAAGTGAGTGCTGACTCCTAGGATTCACTCCCCACCCCCATCCTTATCCTAACCCCTGCCTCTCTGGCCTGAATTGCTTCTGGCTTCCCTCCTAGCCCCTCTTTATCAGCCCTCCCAAGCAGCATACAAAGTTATCCCATGAAATATAAATCAGATCCTGTGACACCCTGGCTCAGAACCTCACAGCAGTTTCCCCTTGAAGCACTGCTAGTAAAATCCAAGCTCCTCTCTGACTTTTTAAGCCGTACTGCACAGTTCTGCCCCTCTGCAGCCTCCTCTGGGCTCTGAGCTGCAGTGCACTCACTCCAGAAGCCTTAGGGGTTTCTTTCCCTTCCTCATTCCCCAAGGCTCTCCCCTATCTTGGAGCCTACTCCTGTTAAGCCCAGGGCTTGGCCCCACTCCTGCCACAGGCTGTCTTACCACTAAGAACAAAGAGCCTTTCCTGACCATTGCACACTCCTTCCCCCCTTTTTATTCTCTAACGCTGGACTGTGCTCATTTCTTTCCAAGCACTTAACAAATTTATTACGCAATTTATGTTTACTTTTTTCTTTTCTTTTTTTTTTTTGGAGATAGGGTCTTGATCTGTTGCCCAGGCTAGAGTGCAGTGGCATCATCACAGCTCATGTAATCAAACTCCTAGGCCCAAGCAATCCTCTTGCCTCAGCATACTGAGTAGCTGGGACTATAGGTATGCACCACAATGCCCAGCTAATTTTTCTTTTTTTTTTTTCTTCATAGATCAGGGTCTTTCCATGTTGCCCAGGCCTGTCTCCTAACTCCTGGCCTCAAGTAATCATCCCTCCTCAGCCTCCCAAAGTGCTGGAGTTTTTGGTGTGAGCCACCACATCTGGCCTTTATTTACTTTTTAAATGACTGTCTCCTCTACCACAATGCAAGTTCCACATGGATAGGAACTAGATTTGTCTTATTGTCCATCTGATATATGACAGGTACTCAAGGCTCATTTGCCAAATGAACAACTGGATACACATTCCAAAAAAGTGGACAACTCTCCTTTCTCGGGAAGGATTACTTTATAATCTGAGGTTGTGTCCTTCCCACTTTGTTGAAAGTGGGGTGTTAAGATGGTCCTTCCCTTTATGAAATGATAGTGAGAATAAATGGTATTCATCGAAAATTTTTAAATGACAATCTGTGTAATTCTTTTTCGAAAGTGTTTTTGAAATTTCATGAGTCTATGATATCCCAGGTTAAGCAATGTTGTAAGAGTTATGGTACTGGGGCCCAGAGAAGTGATGAGATCAATGAAGAGAGTGACAAAAGAGAGGTCGGTTCTGCAGTCAGACCCTGGGGCCCCGGTTCAAGGCCCCAGGTCTGCTGTTTGGTAGCTGTTGAACTCTGAGCAGGTTACTTAACCTCTCTGTGCCTCAGATTCCTCATGTGTAAAATAAGAATAATAAAAGAACCTGCTTCAGAGGATTTTATTAGAATTATATCAATACTTACAAAGTTTATAAAACAGTATCTGACACAAAGATAATGCTTGACAAACTCAAGTACTATATTATTGGTTGATATTATATTATTGCTATTATTATTATTATGAAGCCCATAGTCTAATGAGATGGCTCTCACCTACAATCCCAGCTATTCAGGAGGCTGAGGTAGGAAGATCACTTGAGGCCAGAAGTCTGAGACTAGCCTCAGCAACATAGTGAGACCTCATCTCTAAAACTTAAGAAAAAGATAAATAAATTCAGTTCTCCTAAATCCCCAGGCAGGACTCTTTTCTCTTTACAATTTTATCTCACAGGATAATCTCTTTCAATGTTATCTGGCCACTCCTAAACACAAAGCCAAAATTCAGCCCTTGGAAAACCATCCCACTCTGGTCAACCCAATTTTCTGGATAGTTAGGCACTAAGTCTGACAAAATGTGTCCATGTAGGATGGAAATGTTTCTGAAATATGTCTTTTCCTACTACTTAATCAGTTTTGATGAGATGAGCACATTACAGAAATTATGTGCTGTGCAGCTCAGAAACACCAAACAGAAAACACAGCAGGTTCTACAGACCTGGGTTCAAAGCTCTGCATTGCCCTCCCCGGGCATCCCTAACCACACAGAGCTTTGGTTTTCCTCATCAGAAAAGTGGGAAGGTCACGCCCACTGAGAGAGGTTACTGTGGTCCTGTTGAATCCAGTGAACACACAACTAATAGCTACTAAAGCACTTCTTTCTTTTTTGGTTAATAATGTTCTACATCACCGAGGAGAACACTTTAATTTAGGTCTTCAGGCAGAATTCTCCCTTTCTTAGAACATTCAGACTCCTCCCCAGAAGAGAGCTGAGTGAACACATTGAGGGATAGACCCCTACCAACTCTGCACAGAGGGGATTCCTTCCTGGGAGGGTTTAGGTGCCTGACAGGGCAAGTCCCCCCTCTCCTTGAGACTGTTCCTCAGGCCTCTGCTCTGCCAGGAGGCAGGACCAGCTTTCTAAGCTGCAATATTTCTGAGATTGGGCTTGCACAAAAACACCATTCTTCCTCAAAGGCTTTCACACTCTGGTTCAAGCAATTTTAACATAATTCTATTTTCCTTCAATAGAAGGCTATTTGAAGATGCAAAAGCATACTTGGGAATGAATTCTAGCATTCTATTTGCAGAGTCAATTCCATTGATTTCAAGCTCTTTACCAAGTGTATTTCTACATTCTCAGGCTCAGAACCATTCTTCCCACCCCACAACAATATCACACACCCCATGCCCCAAATGTGCAAATTCTTAATCAGCTATGAGAGATGAAAGTAAAGTTTATATGGGTTACATAGATAATGGTGCAAGTTCATGTTCAAGGGATCCATATCATATAATATTATTAAGTAGATATTATTAAGTCTAAGAATAAAAGGTGGGAAAATGAATGAGATTCTTTGCATCTTTCTAATGTTGTTCATTATCTAGAATCTAGAAACCAAATCAACGTATTTTCTGACTACAGAGTCAGCAAAATTACATGATTTCTGAATTAGTCCTGCACTATCCTTACAAAGAAATAGCACTGCTACAGAGAAAAGATGAAACCATAAATATAAAGACAGATCCAGAAATATTATTCTTGCAGTTGAGATTTAAAGGAATATACATACATATATAATTTCACAACTCCCACAAAGCCTAATTGCATTTGTAAAATACACCAGGGTATCCTAGCAAGTTTCTGTGGAACCATGCAACTAAGAGTGTTTATTAATTAATTGCACATCTAGCAATCCACAAATATGAATTAAGCACCATGAGTTGGCACTTAGGAGAATTTAGGTCTCTGCCCCCACAGAGCAAGTAATTTGCAAAACTTTGCTCCAAGACACACGAAACCATGGCCTTCGTTCCTGATACTAAGGACATTCTATTCTGTAGGGGTTCATCTTCAAAAATTCTCTCCAAAACTACATCAGGGTCCTGCTGTGTTTCAATAAAATCAAACCCCCAAGGCTCAGAAAGAAATCATTTCACAAGAAAAAAAGGGTGAGATTATATCTGAACAATCATTTCATTAGCATAAATCTGGTGTGATATTTGGTTACATTGTCTTAGTCTACAACCACCTTTGCAAGGTTTAAGTATAAATTGATGGTCAGAAAAGGGTAAGAAAACAAAACATCCTCCTCGCCTGCCATGCACACACAACACAGGGTCTAAATTCAAAAAAGCAGAGGTAGAAGCACTGACCTAGCCACACTGCATGCACAGAAGACGCCTCCCTCCCTTCCTGCTTTCCTCCTTTCCTCCCTTCCCTCCCCACTTCCTGCCTCTTACTGTTAACCTTCCTATTCCATCAACAAGGCCAGGTAATAGCAGGAGTACCTTGTACTCAGCTTGTGCTGAAGAACAAGAGGCAAGTTGTGAGAGGAGGTGCGTGAAGTCACCCCTTCTGAGGTTGGGAATGTCTCCATCAGTGAGTGCTTGCCCAGTTTTTAAGTTTTACTTCCCAGATTGTGCCAGATTTATAATCCATGTGTAAAACAGGTATTTCTTGAGCCCTTCCTAGAAATCAGAGGTGAAGACACTCAGCCCCTGCCTATTCGCAGGTCTTCCCGTTGGAGAAAGCACACTGTGGGATTAATTTGCAGTTGCACCTGCTTACATGGCCTGTTGCAGAAGCCTAAGGTTCTCTTCCTAGAGGAAGTCTCCTCTCAGAAGTTAGCACCTCCCAAGTGGACAGGATGAGCCATTTGCCACAGCAATCTCAAACAAGGCACTTATCCTCTGTGGAGCACAACACACAGATTCCACTTTCCCCCACACTCAATACCTTCAAGCTTTTAAGTTTCAAACGACCTTCGCTTACCCTCTTCCTGAAAATACCATGAGTTTCTTAATTAAAGAAGTAAATTTGAACTAATTTTGCTTTAACATATTCTGGAGCACTTCACAGCGTGCCTGAAATTAAGCAGGAACACGCTGGTCTAGCAACAACCCCCCTTCATTCCCAGGCCTCCAGTGAACAGCCCTTTCTCTGTCCCCCCAGCCCACCTCTAACTGCTCTGACTCTGGTCTCCCCCACAAGTGAATTCCACGGATTTTATGTACTTCAGACCAAGAGGTACCACAGTGCAAAACTTTTGCTTCTATTTCCTATTCTTATATCTTTTTTTTTTTTTGGTAGTTTTTTGGGCCGGGGCTGGGCTTGAACCCAGCACCTCTGGCATATGGGGCCAGAGCCCTACTCCTTTGAGCTATTGGCACTGCCCTCTTCTTATATCTTGTATCTAACAATATCTGAGCTTTTTATTCACTTTTCAGAAAAACTAGAGAAGTTCACAGCCTAAGTCGTTACTAGGAGAAAAAGGTAGGCTAACAACAATCAAAAACTCACATGGAGTTGTGCCAGCTATGTGTCTGGTACAGTTCTAAGTGCCTTACAGAGTCACCTTTAGACCTCACCACAGCCCTCTGACATTTTACAGGTCATGAGAGTGAGGTCCAAAGAGGTTCATTAACTTGCCCAGGATCACCCAATTAATAAGCAGTAGAGCTAGAATTTGAACCTGGGTAGTCTAACTGTGGTTAGTAGAGTCTGAGCACTGCTACCCAGACCAGCAATCAGGTCAGCATGATGACATGGGTGTCTCTGCCCGCTTCAATGCAGTAGCGACTCTGCAAACACACAGCAATCACTCTAGATAAACTGCACGTGTGTACAGTTACTGAGTACATCGTTACTGAGTCCATAAAATTATCTCAGGGAAAGCAAGGTTTGCTTAGATAAGGAGAAGGAAGAAGAGAGGAGACGTCTGCCCTTGAGAGATTCTATTTTAGTAATAGTAATTTAAAAAAAAAAAATGAACCGAACAGACCAAGTCCTGGATTTCAAGATCAGTTTTCAAGGTCTCCAGACATGCCTGGTCGCCTGAAAAGGGAAACATGACTGGTGTGTGGCCTCCTTGCTCTCCCCGTGCTGCTTTCAGACCCCATCTCAAATCGGAAAGCAGAGGAAACCTTCACCAGTCTAGCCCAAGTGTCTCTCATCTCAGATCAGATGTCAAAACCAATAGACTTCAGAAGGTCGTGAAAGCAGGCGATGTCGCATTCTCTGGTGCTAGGGCAATAGCATTGACCTAAGTTTCTTGATAACCAAACTCAGGCATAAAAGCCAATAAACTATTTCTTGAAGTTCTTGCGGAAAACTCCAGAACTTGTCCGGTTGTTCCAGCCTTGCTTCCCAGACATACTGAATTGCAGCATCCCACCACGTAAGTTCCTCCCACCACTGTAAGGCCCTACTGGAGAATGGAGCTGGCTGCGGCAAAGGCCTTGGCACGCAGGGCACGGTTTGTGGTGGTGATGACAGCAATGATGATCATGACAGAAATGAAGACCCAGAGTCTTTGAGCCCCATCTAATGTGACCCAGGGACAAACACTTCTATACTTTGCACCTTCCGTGCATTATTTTATTGACTCTTCACAGTAACTGTCAGAGGTGGGTCTCAGCCAGGCACCCATTTGGAAGATGAGGAATGAGAAGGGAAAGGCCAAGTCTCTGGGGCAAAGAGCCACAGTTGGGGCCAATCTGACTCCACAATTTCACATTCTTATCTCCTGCTCCACTATCTCTTCCTATAAGAAAACCTTATTATAGAAAGTTCTGGAAACAGGATATGCTGATTATTCAAATTTTCTGGTAAATACATATGTAATCAGTTCCAAATATTCATCTGAAAAACTTTCCAAAATGTTCTCAGTCCCCTTTCCTGCCTTAGTAAATGTAGTATACTAAGAATAAACCAGTTCAACTTATTTATAGACACATTAGGGACTATCTCCTAGCTATCTGCCATATTGATTGGTTCTTACTGGGGAGAGTATCAGATGTAAGTAAGTATAGGAATTGAGAATGACCATCTACTAAGCCCAGGACATGCTCTGAAACTGGGGTACTAAAAATTAGGGTCTAAGAAAATTTGTTTCATGATTTGCCTTTTTCTTATAAATTTAGTAAAAATTATTTGGGTTAATAAGAAGTTTCATGGTAATAAACTCTACTGATGTCTGGCTAGGAAGTGTTCAGAGCACAAGAGACTTGATGAGAAACAGGAAAAGAAGCAAACAAAACCTTGGAAACCTAACAAAGCCCAGCATAAAAACGTAAATGACCAGCCCCCTTATCCTAAGGACAGTCCATTTTCTCATAAGGGACAGTCAGTGTATTTTTATCTTGTGGCTTAATGTTTTTGCAGATGCGTTTAATCATAAAAATCCAAGAAACCATATCTCACCCCCAAACCACACAGTATTTTAAGGAATGTGTCCCTTTTCTAAGAAACTGCTTGATTTTCAGGAAGTGGCAAAGTGGCAGGTGTGTTCCCATGATCAGCCAAAGAAACCAAATATATGTTCCACTGGGCAAACCTGTTTCTCTCAGATAAACAGCCATGTGCTGCATGAAGGAGGGAAAAGGAACCAAAAGGCAGTCCTTATGTTTGCCTGGAACTTTGTTTTTCTGTTTAAGCTGAAAAGGAAGATGGCAGTCTATAACTGTGCAAATCCTGCTCCGTGGCCAAGCCATGCCAAGCCAGTCTCAGCCTCTGCCTAGGATGGGGTTTCCAAAATCTCCATTCTCCATTCTTTTCTCCTCTAGGTAGGAAAAGGATAGTTAAGCTAGGAATTGCAGAAGCAGATTTCACATCAAAAATATATCATTACGCAATTAACAGGGAGGCGGGGGGGCGGGGGGGAGGCGATGTCCCTCTTTACCTGCTACCTTCCTCTAACAGTGCCCACTGCATTGTAAACAATGAGCTTCTGGAAGTCCACCCAATCAATGATAATTATGGTTACAGCAGTGCGTACTCAAGAAAAATCCATCGAGTGACCAGAATAGAGGAAGAAATGAAAGAACACAACTTTCTATTCGTAAAGTCTCTTGCTAAATACTTGGTATTGGAGTTAGTGGCTGGGATAGGATTCTCCATTTTGCAGCTTTGGGTGGTTGTGTTGTAAGCAGGGTTAAAGGCAAAATTTTTAAAATATGGGGCAGAGCTGAACCAGCTTGGTGGAAATTACACATTAAAATAAGGGACCACCTAGGAGAGCGGAGCCATCTAGCTGTTTAGGTAGGAGGTTTGGGGGTTAAAGCCAAGTCTAAACAGAAAGAGGATGAGGGACACCATTCCAAGGGGGGGGTCTTCTGGTCACAAAGACAATAGCAATGGCAGGTTTCAGACTACCTGAGTGCTCTGAAGAGTCAGAGACTGACAGACTAGGATGGGAAGCTCCTCAGTAAATATCCTCCAGGAAAATTATGCCTTATAGTGAAGGAGCTTCTGAGAAAATGACCAAGGCAGGCAGTCAGATGGCAGTGCTGTGCACAGGGCACAGCCTTCCCTCTGGCCAAGAGGTCTCTCCCACTGCCCTCCTCCCAAACAGCCAAAGGGCAAGAAGGAGGTAGAGGGAACTGACACTAACAGACTGGCCACTCTGGATCACTCACATTCTCCCAGGAAATGCCTGTGAGGTTGGTGACATCACTCACATTGCACACATGACAAAACCAAGGCTGAGAAACAGGACCCCCAACATTTCCCAACTCACTTGCAATCGTATACCTAGTGTGTGGCAGAACCAGAGTTGGCATTGCAGGCCTACTTCTTCAGGGCTAACAGGGAACCTATGACCCCACAGGGCTAAGCCTGCCTGTCCACGCCTCTCAGAGGCAGCTTGATGGGCAGAGAATTGGACAGCAAGTTGCTGCTGGCACTGCCTGCTCTTCTGTCAGCTCTGCGAGTATTTCCCACAAAACCTTCTGCCTGCCAATTTCTCCCTGCCTGTCCTGCCCCTGTCCTGGAGCCACCTCCATCTGGAGACACGATCTTGTCAGAGTCTCAGCATGACCTGCTGGGGTTGAGCTCACCTGCCAGGTCCAAGCTAGATCTCTCTGACAGTTCCGTTAACCCAGCTCCAAGAAAGGAGTCTCCAGGCCAATGTGCCTCTAAAGGGTAGTCACTGGAATAGTGTCTAAGTGGTAGACTCCAGGCGCCATCCCAGATCCAGAGGCAGAATCTCTGAGAGTGGGGCCCTGGAATCTGCAATCAAGATCCCTGGATGAATCTTACTCCAGCTAATGAGGGAGTTCTCTGGGATGTCCTGGGAGGATAGGGGCTCTGAAATGGATCACTATGTATACCTCCCATCAATTCCAAACCCCCAATCCCAAAACTGCAATCATACATACTTAAGTTAGAGATTGGGGAAGTGGGACCAGACCTATTACTTTACAGAGAAACACTGTTAACATTTTAGATAATTCTGTCCAGTATGTTTCCATGCATATTGCCACAGATATGGCTTGACTGTTTTAAAAATGGTTTTATGCCAGACTAACTGTTCAGAGGCCTGCTTCCTGCCTCCATCAAGTACTAACACATGAGGCCTATCCCCCAAGCTGTCTGTCCATGGCTGCTACTGACGACTATGGGATTATAGGTAAGTGTGGCTGATGCAGATGGACAATGGGGAACTGGAGTTAGGCTGTTGTGGGTTTGAAGACTTTTGTTTCTGCTGCCACTGCCCATGCCAACCTAAGGTTAGCTCCTGGAGGTGGGTCAATTCCAATATGCTCAGATGTTAGGTTAGCATCAGGAGGCATTTTAGAGGTTGCCCAGTCCAGTGCCCTCACTTGTAAATGAGGAGAGCAGAGTTGAGAGAGATTCAGCTTCTGCTGGAGTCTCTCTGTGGCTCCTTTGGGGTCTGCCACCTATGCCCAGGACTCTGCTCACCAGCCCTCCCCCAACCATATGCCATACTCAGCAGAGGGCAGCCTTAAGAGAAGGCAGGCCTAGGGGGGTAAGGGTCTCAGGACTCACCTTTCAAATTAAAGACTCTCTCATTACCATCACTATAACTCTTGGCCCAACCATTCATTTTCAGATCCAAGAATATCTAAGACTGGTTGTGGAATTTTACCAGGCAGTGTCTTAGACACAGCTGTCAAATTCCAAAAGCATCAGGTACCCATACTCTGGGCTGGCTCTGAACCAGCTGAGAGCCACACTCCAGTCTCCAATGCTTAGGAATCTTCTCTGGCCCTAACAAAACTCAGGCACAATCTCCCTGAATCATATGGCTTGAGAAAATCATGAGTAGCAGGCCTTGGGTGAAGAAAAATTATCAAGTTCTGACCAAGTAAAAATTCCCTTGGGGGCTGTCCTCACTCCTGTGAGCTTGGCTTCAGTTTCTGCCTCCCCACCTCCTTTTCTGGTTTGGGTCAGGGCTCCCCTAGGTCTGCTCAGTGTTGTGAGGGGCACTGCATTCAAAGCTGTACTGGAAGTAGACAGCTAGCAAACATGAATCCTTCCTTCCTTCCACCTTCTAAGCATCTCTTCCCCAGGCTCAGGGACGATGGGCTTTTGAAGACAGTTCATTGAATACCCATGGCAACTCTGTAGCATGAACCTCATTCTTTCTGAGAAGGGACCCTAAGAAAGGGGCTTCAAGGGGGATGGTGAGAGGAAAACCTAGCCTGCTGAACTAGAACCTCTGGAGGGCCCATAAGAATGGGGGTGTGAAGTAACCTAATTAACCAATGACCAATAGAAAGAGACAATCAATGACCAATAGAAAAAGGCAATACCACCTGGAGGTACAGAGAGGCCAATGAAAGACTTGCAGCCAATTTCAAATGGAGAGAGTATTTAATACCCATCTGGTTTTGTCTCTCTCACCTTCTGTCCTTCATAATCGGAACCCACTTCCAACTCTCTTTGGAAGTGCCCTAAACTTTCTCTTTGTTTTTCCTAATTAAACTCTTTCTTTATTACCCTGAAACTTGTGTAAGCTACTTTTGCTCTCTATCCTCACTGCCTGTGCCACTCCAGTTTTATTTTCAATTTCTACTCACTTTTGCTTTCTGTTACCACCGTGCCTCACGTGAACTTTCTAGCTCAGCCAAGTAATTGAATCAGGTTATAGGTGAAAGGCCTATATGCCTCTAGCCAAAAAAGGTGTTTGAGAGAGAGCAGTGAAAAGACTTTGTGCACGCATACTTGTGAGAAACTGAGACAGAATCCCATATGGCTGGGTTGGTTGCAGGTGTAAAAACCCCCTGACTTAAGGCCCACATGGGAGCAAAAGTTTGCACACAAATTTCTGTATACCCTAGAAGTTTCTTTATGCCTTGTTTTAAAGATCAAAGTAACTGCCTCCAAATGGCGAGGTCAGTAGGACAGATTTTCAAGCCGTCTCAGTCTCTTTCCTACATAGCCTAAGGCTTCATCAGATAAGAACAAAAGAAGTAATGGTTCTCCATGAAGTTATGTTAAACTGGGTTATGTTGAAAGGGTTATGCTAAAAGGTGTATGTTGGGTGGATTATCAGATTACTAGGGAGGAGCTACTCACAAGGTAGTCACAAGATGTTTAAATGGATTAATAAAGTCATTGATGTCCAATGCGCTTGTGCAGAGGGGGGTCATTGATGTCCAGTGTGCATGTGCAGAGGGATTGTAATGAATATTAATGAGGTCATTGATGTATAGTGCACATGTGCAAAATTGACTATATAAACCAACAGCAAAGAAAGCTCTCCATTTTGCCTGAAAGAGCAAATGGTCACCTTTATTTAAAATGCAATTTCAATAAGCGTGCTTATTCTCCAGGACATTGCTTTCCGTGAGACCCTAACGGCAACACCAGGTAAACTGGGTTCAGGAAATGGGGACCCCCAACACTTTCCATTGTAAAGATAAAGACTCTGAGGCTCAAAGGAGTGGACAGATGCAGATTTACAGTGATGCCCAGGAAGAACATGTCAGTGGTCTATTTGCATGGACCCCCATCAAGGCCCAAGCAATACAATCTCAGATTCGTACAATTCTTTTAATGAAATTTGCAATTTTAAGATATTTTAACTGCAGCTGATGAAGCACTCTCTTTCCATGCTGATGTCTCTTTCCACACTTGCTCTCATGTTCACGTCTAGTCGTGTTACAGTAGCTGTAGGCATCTGGGGACCCACTGAAGGGAAAGCTAATTTGGGAATAAATTTAGTTTGAATGGGTGTAGTGGGATTTATGTTTGTTGCACACAGCCACTTTAATGCAAGGTCAAGTGATTGCTAACGGTCCCCATAGTTTGCAGAGATACAAATATCACCAACTCAACAGCCCTGAGATGCAAATGTACGACACTGGGCACCTGAGATGAGTCAGTGGTGGTGGAAAATAATGGGTTGAAACATAGCCGGAAGCTAGTACGTAGAAATTTCTTCCATTCATCAGACATGTGGAACTGTAGGAGGAGAATTTAGTTTTCACTAATGCCTACTCAAAAAGAGATGTTTTCTCCTGTCAGGTACATTTTTGATAATACAAGGAATTCAGCTCTAAACATACCAGACATTTTCCCCTTTTTTGGGTAGGGATTTATACAAAATAGATTTTTATTCAAATTCCTGCACTGTAGGATCCAAATCTATAGTGGTAAAACAAAAAATTGTAGACGTCTATGTTTGAAGCCATGTTTTATGAACTGTAACTATCAGTGATAAAAAAAAATTTTTTTTTGTCAACCATCCTTTAAAAAAAACTAAATTATCTTTTCTGCCTCCTTTTAGAAAAATTACAAAACCATTCAGGCTCCTTGTAGAAAAATTACAAACTATAGGAAGAAGTGATCAAAGAGTATTCCACTGAAAGAAATGAAAGGAAAAAAGTATTATAGAGGGGTGACAGGCAAATTATTAATGAAGTACTTCATTATTTTTATGAATTTGGTAAAGTTCATGATACATGTCAGGTTTTAAAATTATATTGGATGTGATTTTTTTTTCCTCCTAAATAAATATTCACTATGGGTCCTAATTTTGTTATTTGTAATTTTACATTTTTTTTCTTAAAGAGGACCTCCAAACTACACAAGCTTTAAGCCCTACAAAATTTCATTTCATCACTGGAGGTGAAATAACTTCACGAGGAAGCGGCAGACCCAGGACTGGAGAACTTGGTCCCCTGAGTTTGGGATCCCCTGAACCTCACACATCTGCACCTGGTCACCCATAAGGGCAGCCTGAGCTACAAAGGGCAGGGTGCTAGTGAAAGGTAATGGCTCAGCAAACAAGGCTCCCACCACTGCAGCCAAAACACTTGTCTTCTACAGCAGAAGACCTGAGCCAATAATACAATTGTCTTCTACAGCTTTTTGAAGACCTGAGTATGTGGCTTGGTGGCTCATGCCTGTAATCCTAGTACTCTGGGAGACTGAAGCAGGTGGATTGCTTGAGCTCAGGAGTTTGAGACCAGCCTAAGCAAGAGTGAGACCCCGTCTCTACTAAAAATAGAAAAATTAGCTGGGTGTCATGGCAGGCACCTATAGTTCCAGCTACTCAGGAAACTGAAGAATTGCTTGAGCCCAAGAGTTGGAGGTTACTGTGAACTATGATACCACAACACTCCATCCTGGTCAACAGAGTGATACTCTGCATCAAAAACAGGAGAGGAGGAGCAGGGAGGGGGTAAGGGGGAGGGAAGGAGAAGGAAGAGAAGAAAGAAGAAGACCTGAGTGTGAGCCTGACAAAACTTGACTCTGTGGGAACCAAGTCCCCAGATTAAGGATAAATAATCACAAATCCTCACACAACATAACTGAACCTCATTTGATCCTTCCAGGTGCCACATTCCCTAGATTTGTACTGTCCAAAATGGCAGTAACTACCTATATGTGGCTGTTCAAATTTAAACAAATTAAAATGAAATAAAATAAAAAATCTAGTCTCTCAGTCCCACTGGCCACATTTTAAATACTCAACAGCCACTTGAGTCTAGTGGTCCTGTGTTGCTGGACAGTGCAGATAGAGGGTGCGTTCAACATCTGCCCCAGCTTCACCTGAGTTCTATAGCTCAGCTCATCTGATTTTAAATATCCTTTGCTAAGTACGTACCTAAGTCCTTTTTCTCAAGCAGAATGTGCTTCCAGGTGAGTGTGGCAGATGTGTGAGGAGAGAGAGAGAGGTGGTGGGGGGAGGGCTGTGCAGACAGCAGAGTGGAGCAGCTCAGCTGAGAAAAGGGCCAAGGGGAGGGAGAGAGGAAAGAGGACCCTACAGAGAACAGGCATCATAGGCACAGGAGCCAAGGAAACGGTTCTAATCACAGCCCGAAAAGAGTAAGGAGGGAGAAACATCAGCTCCAGGATCAAGGCTGTCTCTTTATACCCACATATACACACTCTCTCTCTCACTTTAATGCAAGCACTTTAAAGTGGTTGCATTCTGAGTCTGTGCTGGGGAATCTTAGCTCTAGCTTCTGTGGCTGGAATATCAAAAGGCAGAAGTTGTGGATGGATGTCACTGGCAGTAACACCATCAACTTCCTCAGCACCCCCACCCCACGCTATGCCCTCCCAAGAGCTGTGGCTACTCCTGACCTGTGCAAGGTCTGCAGGGCAGCACCCGCTTCTTCCTGGGCTGAAGGGACACCTCGCCTTAATCCTGCTGGGCCTGACTCCGGGAATAAAACCTCCTGTATTCTGAGATCAAAGGATGAGTTGGGGGCTTCTAGCCCCTTTCATGGGCTGCCAAGCACAAAAGTTCAGTGCACTCTAAAAGAAGAAAGCTTGGCTGAGTTAAGGGACCTGTGTTCTCTCAACATGTAAGAGTGCATGGGTGGAGGAGGTGGGAGGCCCTGGGGGGAATGAGGGTGACACGTTGTCCCCCCCAGATCAGTTAGGAAGGGAGCTCTAGTAGGAATAATGGACTCTGATTACTATGGTAGCACCGCTAAGGCAATGGCTCTCCAAGCTCTGGACAAGGCCTTAGAGTTTACACACATTATTCCCCATTTAATCCTCACAAGAGCACAGCTCCTCTCCCTACTAACAAAGAAACAGGCCTAAAAAGGTGAGTGGCTTGCCCAGAGCTAACAGCCAATGATAATTTGACCATATTAACATTGTCCCCTCGACTCTCAACCCAGTGAGCAACTATTAAAAGACAGCTAGCCCACTACAGTTCTGGACCAGGCTTCTTGGGTGCAAATCCTGGCTGTGCCAATGACTAGCTGTGTGCCATGGGGCATGTGATTCAGCACCGCATGCCTCAGTTTCCATGTCTCTAAAAGTGGTACCTATGTCATGGGTAGACTAAATAAAGTAGACTAAATAAACTTTCACATGTAGATTACTTAGAACTGAGCCTGGAATGTGATGAACACTCCTTAGTGTTAGAGGCCATGGTCCAGACGCTGGACACACAGCCAGACACAGCCCTTGCCCTCAAGACGCTTATAGTCTAGTGGGAGAAAGAAGAAAGTGAATAAGTGCTGGAGTAGAAAAGATGCTCAGGGCACCCACGAAGGACCTGGAAGCCACAAAGGGCCTGACTCCTGGGCACAGTGACAACTTGGTTGAGTTCCGAAGAATCACAGCACAGGCACTGTTAGGGCCCATTTAAAATAGTTTCTCACTTAATCCTTGGTCCATTTTACAAATAAGGAGACCGAGGCTCAGAGACATGAAAGAGCTTCCCCACTGTCACCCCACTGGTAAGTGGTACAGCTGGCATTCCAGCGTGTTTCCTTTGGATCCCAGACCCCTGACCCCAAACCAGGGCAAAGTGAGGGCCAAAGAGGAGGCTGCCTGGGGAACAAGTGTCTACAATATCAGTGAGGGGCACATTAACTCAGGTATCCAAGCAAGTTTCACCACTCAACTTAGACACCACTCTAAGTTCCTCACTGCGTAATTAGTGTGGGACTTGTCAGGGAGAGGCCTGAATTCCTGGCCTGCCTACGAGGCTACCTACTTTGGTACACACAGAGCCCTGAAAGGAGCAGGCCCGCTGGGAAAGTGGCCGATACATTCCTACCCTAAGGCTCCAGGTGCTCCAGACAGCCACTGCCACCTGACCCCACAGAATCACTTTGCCAAAGGACAGCCCTGCTTTAGACCCAACCTGATCCTATTCCAGAAAATTTATCTGGTGTGAGCTATGTCCAAACTTGTCAGCCTTCCCTTCAAACCCTGGACTAACAGGGACGAGAATTCCCCTCAATGTGCAGGAGCGCAGACAGTAGGCAGGGCTAACACCAAAAGCTTACTTCCCAGTACTAGGTTTCACGTTCGTTTCTACTTACATAAGACAGTTATAGAAAGTTTATATGTGAGTACAGGGGGATCTCAAGTTTTAATCAGACTTTGTCAAAGCGCAAAACTCATTTCCCCCTAACTGTGCTGCTTCTCACCATACCATGGTGGTGTCACAGGGGCAGAGGAAGGATGGTGTGGGTTCTTGCACCAGGGCCATCCCACACCATGGGGCTGTCCCTCTGGCACCCAGGTCAACTCTTCTTGGGCCCACTGGGCCTGGAGTTCCCACTATTATCAGGGTGTTCCCAGCACAGCACCTTGCTGGGATTCTGCCATATCAGTTGAAGGAGTGGGGTTCACGGGGAGGACCCCTTGCTCAGCACTCCCCAGGAGTCCGTGGTTATTCCCTTGCTCCTTCCATTCTGAGCATCCATGCAGGCTGCCACGGTAGGCCTGAGAAGCGGCCTTCCAGAGATGGGGCTAACAGTGTGTATGACGAGCGGTCTACTTCCACAGCGCACCTGCAGTCCCTGCTCCCCGTGTCCTGGTTTCACTGCCAGTGAAGAGGGCCTTCCAAAGGGCAAAGGGAAGGAATCAAATGCATGAAAGGAAGTATCTGCAAGGGGGTTTTAAGGTGAGGCAAATCTGGTGCTGCCAGCACTCCAGAGCTGTCTGCTTCTCAGCCAAACGTCAACACTCGTTGGGTCAGTGTAAGGGTGAAGGTCACCTTTCCACTGCACAGGAAGAGAGCACGTTGGGGAAACAGCTTCCACCAAAACAAGGGAGAAGCAGGCTCTTAACCAGAAGGAAAAATGTTCAACACCCAAGCTATGAAAACCTACAAAATAGGCATTCAAATGAGACTCCGCATAGCTCTCTCTGAGTCCAAACACCAGAGCTTTATTTAAAAACAATAATAATAATAATACTAGGCTGGCACTTAGTATTAGGTGGGTGGGTAGGGCGCCAACCACATACACCCAGGTTGGCGGGTTCGAACTGGGCCAGGGCCTGCTAAACAACAACAACTGTAACAAAAAAAAATAGCTGGGCGTTGTGGTGGGTGCCTATAGTCCCAGCTACTAGGAAGGCTGAGGCAAGAGAATCGCTTAAGCCCAGGAGTTGAAGGTTGCTGTGATCTGTGACAACATGGCACTCTAACCGTGGTGACAGAGTGAGACTGCTTCCAAAAAGAAAAAGAAAAAGCTACTTTCCCCATCATCCTACCTGCCCCCCCCCACGCCCCAGGGCTAAGAAAAACACAAGCTGCTAACTTTTGAGAGTTTTCAAAGAACGTGATTGGAGACATGAGTAACTGCCAACATATTTCTTACAAATGGGGCTTAGAGAGCTGGACTGGCAGCTGGGTGCCCAGAACGCGGCAGTTCTGCTCACATCTCACATCTGCCTGGCCGCTTGAACCTGGCCCATCACGGCAACAGGTTCAAGTTCTGAAAGTAAAAGAAAGTATAGGGAAAGGCAGGGGGTGGAGACCTAGAGCAGCAGTTCTCAACCTGTGGGTCACAACCCTCGGGAACTGTATTAAAGGGTTGCAGCACTAGGAAGGTTGAGAACCACTGACCCAGAGGTATGGAATGAGAAGTGCTGAGTGAGGCAGTATGGTGGACATGATGAACCACGACCACCAGCTCCCCTGCTACGGGCTGCCTGCTCCACTCTGACTCGTCACACTGTGACTTCAGTTAAGCCAACCAGCTTGTGTGTGTCCAAGGAAAGCAGCCTGGGCCGCCTTGCTGCACTGCCTCTGCTGCTGACAGCCGAGGAGAGAAACTCAAACTGGCCTGGCCTACCTTACGGTCTGGTGAAAGCGTGCCCAGCAAAAGGAAGAAAACAAAACACCTCAAAAACCCAGGCGAGAAGCCTCTGGCCAGTGTTTTTCAACTTTTTTTTTTTTTTAATCTCACAGCACACTTGAATTTACAGTTAAACTTCCTGCAGCACACTTAAATTATGTTGATCAAAAGAAAAAAAGAACAACAACAACAAAAAGAATATACTTACTGTGCTTTGAACATCTTTCAAAAGTAATTTAAGTAGAATACTTAAAAATTTTCAAGGCACACCTAAGATCCTCATAGCACACCAGTGTGCCACGGTGCTCTGGTTGAAATCACTGCTCTGGCCTGAGCCCACTAGAGAAGCTTCTCAGCTACAGTGTGTGCAGACACCAGCCATGATGGTCCTGGCCTTCACTGACCAGCGGTCTATACAGAAAAAGGATGATACCTGGGAACTGGGCTTTGACTCTTAAGACTGAGAGATCAGCCTGCTGCTAAACTCTCCAGGGTGTTAAGTCCTCTACCTACTGGTTCTCAACTGGGAGCAACTTATCCCCCTCCAGGGGACACTGGAGACATTTTTGTTTATCACAACTGGCCACAGAGGGTAGAGGTCAGGGATGCTGCTGCATGTCCTACAAAGACAGAACAGCTCCCACAACGAAAAATTATCTGGTCCAAAATACCAACAGTGCCAAGGTTGAGAAACCTTGCCCCGGAGCCAGAGAGTGCTGAGTTCAAATCCTAACTTCACTGCTGATTAGCTCAAAGGCCTTTGTGTAAGTTACATCCCCTGTGAGTTCTAGGTTCCTCTTATGTATTTCACAAAACTACGTAGCAGTTTCTAAGTGCCAGGCACTTTCAAAGCAACCTGTACACATATTTACTCATTTAACCTTCCCAACAACCCTCTGCCATGCACAGTGTTATCCTTATCCCCATTTTACAGATGAGGAAACTGAGAAGCAGGGAAGTTATGTGAACTGCCCAAGGTCACCCAGCTAGTAAGAGGAGAAGCCAGGATTCACACCCAGCAGTCTGAAGCCATAGTCTGCACTCTCACATGACCTCACTCACGGGAGGAAGGGGGAACTTACAGATGAAAGCTGACATCTGTTAGTGCCTTTAGTCCCTCCTACTAAGGCATGCAGCAAATGTAGTGTCTCATCCCTCATCCCATGTTAACTCTATAATGTTTGCGTTACTCTTGAACACTGAGACCCAGGATTATACCAGTTGCTTGTTCTATCTCCCACCTCCCAGAGAATGGTAAACATTCAAACATATCCACTCCTCAAACAAGCAGCAACACCACAATGTTTATTCAGAAATCTAAGATGAGCTCCAGTGAGGCCGGCATTAACGCACTTTAGCAAAATGTTTTCAAACGTCTTCGTGGCTTGACAACAACGACTACTGGTAAAGTCGCTGAGAACAACATCCTCAGCCTGAAATCGCTTTCTGCTGCAGCCCAACACTGAAGGCCACCCTGGTTCTATATGTGTCGGTTTTAGAAGATCTCAAGTCTGTTTGGAAATAAATTAAAATGTTGTCCATATTTAACAGATAACCAGGCCTTCCTAAACAATCTGGAAAGCTTGTTCTGAGAACCATGCTATGATAGCCACTTTGCAGAAGATAAACTAACTTTGCGACAAATCAGAACAAAAAAGAAAGGCCCAAAAGTTTTAGTACAGTGAGGTCTGTAAGCCTAAGTAGGGAAGTGATCAGTCAAGTCAACATTGGAAAACCCTGATACTTTCGTGAAAGGAAGACAGTCTCAGCTGCTTCACATGCAGAAGAAGCCCAAGTACTGAGGTGCAGCCGCTGAAGCCCAGGG
This sequence comes from Otolemur garnettii, assembly GCF_000181295.1. NCBI lineage: Eukaryota > Metazoa > Chordata > Mammalia > Primates > Galagidae > Otolemur > Otolemur garnettii. The sequence continues at coordinate 1,251,366 of NW_003852539.1, read as the reverse complement.
CAGACCCCAGGTGGTCCCCTTCTGCATGGGCTCTCCTGTCCTCCCCTCTCAGTCAAGGAAGGAATCCTGGAGGGCCCTTCCCCTTTCTGCCCAGGACCCCATTTTCCTCCCACCTGCCCTGCTAACAGCCCCCTGCACACATCCTCATCTCCCATGCAGACCCCGGGGAGTCCAGCCTAATCTTTGTCCTATCCCTTTATTAGAAGGCATCCACACAGGGTCTAGTGGTCATATGGAATATTCCAAATGGCTTAACATTTTCCTAAGGCAAAGATGTTTAAGAGAACTGAAAAGCAGGGACTGGACCACTGTGCCAACACAGGCCAGCTCAGGCCAATTAGAAGCATTGACTGGATCAGGCCAATCAGCAGTGTTACCTGGCTCAGGCCAATCAGAAGTATTGACTGGCAGCACAGCATATTTCGTACTAAATAAACAGAGTTTTAAAAAATTACTTAAAGACTGTCATTTGTTTAGAGGTATAACTAGATGAGAAGCTTCCAACCCCAGAGTACAGAAATGCTGGTCCTTGGTGATTTACAAACAGAACGAGGACAGCCACCCTCTCCTGTCTGCCCTGGGAAGTCACACCCCTGTGCCAGCCCACTTAAGCTCAGGGTCTGGGGCAGGCCCCAGGAACAGTGAGGGCACTGGAAGGCCATTCTGGCTAATGACAAGGAGAGAAGTAACACACAGGCCGCAGAGGACCCTGGGGGCAGGAAGGGAGGTGGCAGGGAAGAGTGTGGCTGGGGCCGGCACCAGGAGCACGTCAACTGAGAATCACTCATTTGCTTTATATAAGGAGGAAGAAGACAGGGACACAAATGAAAGTGCTGAGGGCAAAGAGATACTGTATTCGGGCAAAGCGGAAAAGACAGACCATTCACTAGCCAAAATACACCCCCAGTTACTAAAATAATATAGAGCTCACCACTAATCAGCACTGCCTCAGTGAGTATGAATTGGCTATTACATACAACATATTATGCACTGAGTCAGTAACACTTACCTCTAGTGCACATGAATATATTTTAACACATTTGGCAACGTAGTGTGGGGGAGGGGCCTTCTTCCCGAGCCAGGCTTCCTGTGTGCAAATCCCAGCTCAGCCACTTACTAGCTCCGTGACATCTGGCAAATCCCTGAACCAACTTTCCTTCTTTCCTTCCTTCCTTCCTTCTTTCTTTTTTAAAACAAGCGTGGAAGTTTCCTGAGGAAAAGAAAGGTAAGTTTACAGAATAAGAGCAAGATACGTTCACCACAGACAGAGAATAGGTCTCCACTGCCAGGACAAGTAGGTTGAGCTAGAAAGTTCACCCAAGGCACAGCAGTAATCAAAGCAAAAGTGAGTGGAAACTGAAAATAAAACTGGAGCGGCACAGGCAGTGTGGTAGAAAAGTAACCCACCCAAGTTCCAGGGTAACAGACAGAGATGTTATTAGCAAGAGCAGAGATAAAGTTCAGAGCACTTCCAGAGAGAGTTGGAAGTGGGGCCCTCTCACAAAGGAGAACAGGAGAGAGAGAGAGAGAAAACCCTTGAACCTTTCTATGAAACAGTTTTCACCTTTGTAAAATGAGTATAAAAACAATGTCTACCTCAAATAAAATATCCATACACGATAGCTTTTATTTTTAAAAAGCCTCAGGGTTCACATAGACGAGTGAAAGACCTGGATGGCAAGCAGTTTATGACTATTCCTTCTCTTCAGAAGTCAGCACTGCGTTATCTTGTCCTTCCTTACTTGAGCTTGGGTTGTATCCAAGCACAGAGCCTTTCCTGTCTGTGTACACAGAGGCAACAGCACCAGGCACCTGGCCTACTGTTTTTCTAATCTCTACTCTGCCAGAGCTGAAATTCCACTCAAGACTGAGGCCCATCTCACCTCCAGGCCCCCTGTGTCCCCTACTCTGAAGTCATGGTTAATTAACTCCCGCTGTCTTGTCTCAAACGGGTCTGTCACATGGTCTTTGAAAAGAAGTGACTCCCACTATGACAGAAGATTCTGACCGCAGCTGTGAAGGCCTGTTGTAGAAAAAATTATTTGATGACGTGTACTTTGTTCAGGGGACCCATTGAGGTAAGTGTATGGACTACTTCGATAGGGTTCTAAATGCAGGAGAGACACCAGGCTCAGCTCCGAATATGACAAGGAAATGTGGAATGCAGTTAAGGAGTAGGATGGGGGCCAGTGGATGGAAAACCATGGAGGAAGCATCAGGGGTGAGGGTGGGCACTCTGGCTAAACTGACAAGGCAGGATTCTTCCATCACCTTGGGGTGGGGGAGGATGATGCTATGGTCTGCATGTTGGCATCCCCCCAAAAGTCTTATGGTAGAACTTAATAACCAATACGATAGTGTTAAGAGGTGGAGCCTTTAAGGGGTGATGAGGTCATGAAGGCAGAATCTCCATGAATGGGATTAGTGTCCTTAAAAAGGAGTTGAAAGGAGCACCCCTGCCCCTCCTGCCACGGGAAGACACACAGAAGGCACAGCCTGCAAGGAGAGGGCCTCCTCAGACACTGAGCCTGCTGGCCTTTGATCTTGGACTTCACAGCTACCAGGACTGTGACAATTACCTATTCTAAGATATTTTGTTATAATACCTTAGGTACAGACTAAAGTAGATGAGGAACCCAGTCACATCAGATACTGGGCATAGGGGATTCTGTCTAAACTGGATTCTTGGACAATGCAAAGATGACCACAGAAACTCAAAAGCTGGGGCCTGAATTGAAAAAAAGGCTCAGCAGAGCCTGACTAAGGTTTGGCTGTGGAGAGAATCTTAGTCAGGCCCAGCCTCAGGGACAACCAGTGATGGTTAAGAGCCACATTCCCAGAGAGAGGAGACTCTTGAAGGACCTGCTTCTTCTGCGGTGGGAGGAGGAGCCCTAGGTTGGTAGAAAGGGCAGAGAGCGAGGGAGGGAGGTGCTGGGAGAAGGCCAGGGCCCACCCAATGGCATCATTTTGCTCTCACAGGGCCCCTGCACTCTATATGATAAAGGAGCCACTTCCCCTCCCAGATTTCTAGGGGCAGGAAACATTGGTTTTATCTGTTTTTTGTTTATTTTTTTCAATCTTAGTGTACTCTGGAATCAAAGTTCTCACTGCATGGACACAAAACTAATTCAGACTCTTTTTACCTGATGTAAAAAAGAAAAACTTGGTTTCCATTAAGCTAGTGGCAAGCTACACAAAGCCAAAAGGGCAAGAGGAAAGGCCCTTCTGGCCTGGACAGTCTTCCTCTGAGGGGCGTCAGAGCAAGGGGGAGGAAGGAAGCGAGACAGAGTCCAACCTCAGAAGAACTGCTGACAACATCATCATCAAAACGCATGACCTTACACTTGTCTCTACAGAGTGCACAGCCCAAGAGGAAAGGCTCGACACATCTACGCTCACAGTCTCTGCTGTTCTCCACTACACCTCTGTCCTGGCTCAAATGAGGACCTGCAGGGCTGAGCCGTGTCCTCAGGTCATGCACACACACACACAAATACACACATGCACACGCACACACACTGCACACATGTACACATACTCACATCCCTACAATCTGGAGATACATAGGAGACAGAATAGAACCCCTCTAAGGACCTGCAAAGGCACCTGGCTGCCATCAGCAGCAGAGTATAGGATCGGACTTTACATCTGAGTTTCTGAAGGTAACAGTGTCTCCACAGGTAGGAAGAGAGACCGAGGAAGCTTCCTTCCAACTGAAACACATGAAGGTTTTGTTGTCTCACTAGAGTGTTGTAAGAATTGATTGTTCGGGAGTAATAACATAAAATCTAACAGTTCTGGTTCCCAGTCCAGAAGACAGACCAGACCTATTCATTTAGTAAGCTTTAAAAACCCACTGCTCAGTTAAACCCATTGTTCCCTCTTTGTAAGGAGAAAGAACTGCACAGACTCACAGGCTGGCCTCTTCGCCATCTCCGAGACACTGAAGGCGAACTCACACTACCACCATTTTAGATGTTTTCTTACAGCAGCCATGAGGCCATAAAAATAGACACTGTTATTAAAAATCAAACCTCTGCCACTGTGTCCTGAATTAGACCTAGTTCCTTTTTTAACAAGGTGTGATGTTCAGGGAACATATCTATTTACTGACTGTTCCTGAAGAAAGGCTCTCTCTTCTCTAGGAAACGACTTCCACCAGAAACCCAAGCTTTGGTTTGATGTGGCTTATGCATTTTCCAGGTGTTTTTAGTGTCCCTCATCTGTTTCATGAACCCCACTGAAGAGTGGGGTGCTTCCAGAAAGAAGTTAATGTTGACACTGTCTTGATGAACTTGGTGTGGAAGAAAACAAGCATCTGTCACATACCTACATGTATCACACATCATTTACTCTGCCTGGAGTTTAACATGCGTCCTAGAGTCTAGTATCCAGTGAGCACAATGATGAAGCTTCACCTTCATTGTCTCATTGAATGGTCCCAAGAGCTCTCTGAGGTACTATTGTTATGCCCAGTTTACGGGTGAGGAAACTGAGATTCTAAGAATACTCTGCCCAAGGTCCTAGAAGTGGTAGGTGCAGAGGTCAAGTCCAGTCCGATCTTTCTCCAAATCTACACTCTTGTCCCTGATTAAAAATGCTCTCAGGCCACATTATTCTCCCCTGCCAGCAGAATCTGGAGCATTTCTGGGTTGGTGTTGAATAACAAAGACCTTTCCTGAAGCAGACTTACTGGGGAGGCCTGCTGGGGGTAGGTGTAGAATAAGATCAGAGAAGACTGCTCTGCTCTCCCCAGCGAAACAGAGCCATCTGCCTCAGGACTCACCGCCTGTGGACGGGGCTTCTCCACCAACCGCCCAGGATGAGCCTGAGCCAACTTTGTTTCATTCATCTTGGTTTCCTTACCTTTAGCGTGGGTACAGTGAGGCCTGTGCTATAAGGCAGCTGTGAGGATCTAATGGGATGAGAACATCTAACAAAGAGCCTGGCACACGGGTGGTCAGTAAATGATGGTTATTGCTACTATTTTGGTGGATTCCCAAGAGTTATTCCACCATCCAGTTGAAGGAAGAGAAGGGAGGCAGTCCTCCCTTGTACCTTGAAGAGTACTTAATCATCAGCATGTTTTAAAATTTCCAGTGCAAGTGATAGTAAAAATTAAACAGATTTTTAGTTAGTTGCATTATTGCTTTTAAATTCTCTATAGACAATGTATACCCTGTTGCCTGCACCTGGGAGATCCTCTCCAGTCCATCCCCACCCCACTCCCCACACCCTCACCTAGATCTCTTCCAAATTTCCCACAGAGAGAGAGGAAAGAGGCAGTGGTGACCCCGCCCACCCTTCATCCCCAAGGTGATAACTACACTTCAGGGGAAAGGAGAGAAGCTCCTTCAAAAATATGGGCCTCCCTCCAAAACTTTCCAGAGAAAAGGAAATATATGTGCAAAGGCCAAAACTGGGGAGGAAGCTGATGTTTAGGAAGGCTGAAGAGAGGGGGAGGCTGGAGAGGTGGGCAGGGGCTGGATAGGCCTTGCAAAGGATTTTCAGTTATCTTCAGTCCAGCAAAAAGCCACAGGGCTGGTGCATAGAACAACCTGGAAGGGTCAAAGCAGGATGGGAGGACTTGTAGCCTTTTGCACCTGTCAAGCAACAGTGACCTGGGCTGGAGAAGTGGACATCGGAATGGACAAGCACATGGACTCAAGCACTCATCCTCAGGAAGAGGAATGGGTAGGAGTTGGTGGCAGATTAGGTGCAACAGGTGACAGAGGGGAGAGCATGAAGTCAGCTCCTGGCTCAAGCAGATGGGGGGACAGCGTGCCCTTTCCCAAAACAGGTAGCCCTGAAGAAGAGAGACTCTGAGGCTGTGGCAAGAGCTAGGTGGGTGTGAGATGCTAAGCCAAGTTGCACACATGTTGAGTCATCCAAGTGGAGATGCTGAGAAGGCGGTTGCAATTACAGTTGAGTGCTCCAGAGAGCCATCCAGATGTGAAACACAGAGGCTGAAGCCAGGGCAGAGAGGACACAGTAAGGAGAGAAATCCGCAGACCAAGCTCTGGGGAACCCCCATCCCCAGTGGCCAAGCAGAGGCAGCAAAGGAAATAAAGCAGGAGTAGCCAGAAGAGCAAGAACCCAGGAGAGGGTGGGAAGAAGTGAAGATTCAGAGGTTTGAATAGCCTTTTTTTATATTATCGGATTTTATTTTTTATTTTTTTTATTATTTTTTATTGTTTGGAATTCATTAGGGTACCAGGAATGAGGTTACACTGGTTGCATTTGTTAGTAAAATCCCTCTTATAATTGTGTCCCGCCACCAAGAGGTGTGCCACACACCCTGACCTGCCATCCTTCTCCCTCCTCCCCTCTCCTCGCACCCTCCCACCATGCATTAGCTCATCTCCTGCCTTCATATTCGAATTGAGTACATTGGATTCTTGCTTCTCCATTCTTGTGATGCTTTACGAAGAAGAATGTGTTCCTCCTCCATCCAGGTTAATACAAAAGATGTAAAGTCTCCATCTCTTTTAATGGCTGAATAGTATTCCATGGTATACATAATGCTGCTTTGAGAGCAAGAACAAAACATGGGCATGTATGGAAACATGGGTCAGTGGTGCTCTTTTTTAGGAGCAGGTATAAGGCGCTGGGCTGCAAAGGCTGCAGGGGGAGGGAGGGGAGACCAAGGCTCACAGCCCAGGCCTCCTCACCCTGCTTAGCGCACTTCCTTCGCAGTCATCAGCCTAACGTAAGAAGTCTTACTTCTGTGCTTAGTCACCTGTTTATTGCCTTCTTCCCTCGTGAGAAATCTAAGATCTGCAGGGCAAGCTCCTCATCTGTGTATCCGTAGCTGTTCCCTTAATACCTAGAAGAATGCTCGACACAGAATAGGGACTCGAGAAATGACTGTCAAATATTGGATGAATGAAATAGAAACAGAGAGTGAAGTCAGGTTAGGAAGTGAGGACAGAGAAGCTGGAAACCAGGAATGACTGGTGAGAATGAGCCAGTGTCGAGGGGGATGGAGGGGTCAGTGCTCTCAAGAAGTGGGGGATCCCAGTTCAGGTGCAAGTTTAGGGCACCATGTGGCCACTAATATAAATGCTTTAAGGAGAGAATGAGAAACGGTTTCTGGTCTATATGACATCCAACCCACATAGCTTTGATTTAAGGTATGTGTCTCTGAAGCAAACCCTGAGATCAGGATTTCTGGGCAAGTGATTCATTAAAGAAATGCTCTCAGAGAGTCCACGAGCAAGTAGGGCAGCAGGACAGAGAAGGGGAGAGCCCAAGCCAGATGTGACCTCAGCTCCATCCCAGGGAGGCCTCCAGAATGTAAACTGCACCTTGTTCAACTTTCTACATCTCCCCACTCGCCTGCCATGACCAAGGCAAGGTAGCCAAGCCTCCACTCTGGTTAATATTAGCTGCTAATTGTCACCAGAGGAATCTCCCAGGGACTCCTGGTCTTGGTGCAGTCCTCTGAAGAAGGTTACAGGACAAGGCTTAGAAACAAAGGCTACAGAAGCTGCAGATGGGCACACAGAACCAGTCACAGTGATCCAAGCATGCCTGGGCCCAGCACTGCCAACATTTGCTACTGAATCAGACAGGGTTTTGCGTGGATTACCCTGAAAGAGCCCACCATCCACACAGCTTCATTCCAGTGGGCAGGATGCTGCAGGCATCGTTACCACTTAGAATAGTGTCTGTTCTAGAAAAGGATCCTCCAAAGGAAGACATCAAGGCTCCTACAGTGCACAGAAGTGGTCTTTCTAGACAACTAAGGGTATGTGATATGTGCCTACTAAGGGAGAATGTGGACCATTTAGAGATACTTACACATTAAGAAATGAAAATTGGACAATTTGCATTCCATTCCCAGAATGTGTTTATTATTATCACAGTATTGTGGTGGTGTGGAATCCTCATAAATAAAATCAATTGAAATAAAAGAAAATACACTAACCAGCTAACATTTACTGAACAGCTGCTGTGACTCCAGCTCTGTGCCAGAAATGGTGAAATGGAGAAAGTCTCCTGGGCTAAAAGTTTATCCTCAGGCTGGGGGCCAGGTGAGGCTCCTGAAACAATTCAAGAGCCAGGCAAAACAGGATGGATGGGAGCCTGTGTAGTATGGTGATGGATTAAGAGGTTGTGCCCCTGAGTCAGAGACCGGCTAGGATTACTTCCTTTCTGCCACCTGACTCTCCATGCTTCAGTTTCCTCATCTGAAAAATGGAGGCACTGATGGTACTGACTTCTCAAGATTCCTGGAAGCATAAAATGAGGTAATCTATGTAAGGCCTTCAGTGAGGAGCTGATGCCTGCAGTGAGCACCTGTCCTTGGTATTGCTACTGTTATTACTGGAGGTGAGGCATTGGAAGGCCCCACACTTCCCTGACTTGTCCTATCCTGCTCTCAGGAAGGGCCAAGACATTTATGCTGGGCTATGAGGTAACACTAGAAAGACAGCAGGAAACATCAGTCCTTGTTTTCTTGGGCTCAGATGTGACAGAGCTGAGCACAGACTGGACCTTGAGCTGAAGGGCAGATGGATGGTGGTGTGCTCCCCTTCTCAGCTGGCCAGGAGCCAAGACCAGTGGCTTTCTGTCCTGGGAGCCTTTCAAACACACGTGCTCAGACCTTAAAGAGTGATATGTCAGCAAGGACACACTGGGTGAGCCATCAACATCTTTGCATCCCCACTGACTGTTTCCTGCCAGCCCCTAGGAGCCAGTGCCAACTATTTTCTGACCGGCAAACATAATGGGGTACCTAGACCCAGGCAATGTGTCATGCAGGCCTGTGAGCCAGCAGTGCCTCCCTGCACAGCTGGGTGACCTTGGACCAGCAACTTTGACTTCTGAAGCCTTAATGCCCTTGTCTGTGAAACCATTCCCGACCTTGGCTGCACATTAAAATCATCAGGGGAGTGTTTAAAAGTCCAAATGCCCAGGCCTCGCTCCAGATCCCTCCCCCCAAAAAGTCAGAATCCCCTGATGGAAACCACTGCCATAAAGAGGAGGATCGTCTTCTACTCACAGGAGTGGAATTAAATGAGATTACCCATGGGAGACGTTCCCTGCCACACTTTCCTCAGAGTGCTCTGTCGTATACCACTCAGAGATCCCAGACTCTAGAAATTGTCCCAATGGGCCAAAGAGGATCATGCCTTAGAAGCTTTACTCTATCCAGGGGAAACTTCTGTTTAGGGGCCTTGCTTTGGCAAAGATCAAAGATCAATCCTACACTTTGATTTCTCTAGGTCTTTTGGTCACCTGGTCCTGAATCATCTTATTTCTGGAAAGAGAAAAAGGTCAGGCCCAGAAAGTGTTCCTCCTCTGGATTAAGGGCTCTGCGTCTCAGTCCTTGTTTCCTGCCCTCACTCAATGGGCCTCCTACCCTCCATCCAAAGGGAGCCTGGGCCCTTGGCTTGCAGAAGTGGCAGGGCCCAGAAATGAACATCCATATCATGGCTACTGTGAGGACGCCCCAACAGTGACATCCGTGGTAGAGTTGCAGGACAAGTGCTTCTGTGCCTCAGGTCCCTCTGCCATGTCTCTACTCAACATAGGGCTTCAGGCTCTGGGATACACGAAGATGCAGCAAACTAAAAAGTAGGGACAGAGCCTCTCCAGGCCTTGCTTTCTACATAGATGATATGTCTGGATCCATAACAGAGAGAAGGGATACAGAAAACAGGTGGGATTCCACGTCGTTTATATTTTTTAATAAACACTCAGAAGAACAGGAAGAGAATTTCAACTCAATGAGTAAAAGGGGGCAGCTAGCATCCCAGCTGGAAGGAGAGCTGGCAGGTGACAGGGGAACCGTGCTGTCCACTCAGTGCTACGGCAGTGCTTGTCACCCAGGGGGAGCCCAGATGCCAGGATGTGAGGCAACAAAGCAGTTGGTGGAGCCTGTTCCAGTATCATCCCAGGCCAGGAAAGGAGAGCTGATTGTGCACTCTAGACCCCGATTCTTGTCAAGTCATTCAACAACACATATGGGCCAAGCACACCTGGCCAACTGGCTGTCTGATTCCACCACCCTATGAGGCTGGTACTGTTATTATCACCCCCACTTTGCAGATGAGGAAATGGAGGCACGCAGAAGCCCAGTAACTTGCCCAGGGTGACACAGTTAGTATATGACAGACTTGGGATTTGAATCCTGGTAGTTTGGCTCCTAATTCCTCAGCCAAATTGTCCCTAGTCTAGTGAGGATGTCCAATAGGCTGACAGACAATTAAAATATAGAATGTTCTCAGTGATTAGAGGAGGCTAACACAGGTGGTGTCCAAAATCTCATTCTTAACTGATGGTCACTCCTAAAAAGGAAAACAGAAGGGCCCACCTGGTGACAGGCTGATGGGCACAAGGAGATCTTATATCAGGTGTTCACCTAAGAGGAATGAAGAGATAATGGACACACAAAGACCTGCAGGTGGAATGTTTCATTTGCAATAGCCAAAGTTTGGAAACAATCCAAATTTCTATCAACAGGTGAATGGAAGGGGAAAAATTTTTTAAAAAACAACTATAGCACATCCATACAACGGGATACTATTCCCCAATACAAAGACTGAATTGCTGATCTGTAAGATGTGATGAATCTCAGAAGCACTACGCCAAGTAAAAGGGGTCAGAAGCAAAAAGAGTGCATATTTTATGATTTCATGTATTTGGAATTCTGGAAAAGGCAAAACTCTTAGCTTCAGAAAACAGATCAGTGGTTGCCAAGGGATAGGGGACAGAAGGGAGAACCGAGTGCACTAGGGCTGAGAGAACCTTAGGGGTGATGGGAATGTTCCAGATTTCAATTGTGGTAGTGGCTCCATACGTATACACATTTGTCAAAACTCACTGTATTGTACACTTGAAACACTGAATTGTACACTTGAAAATTGAACACTTGTACACTGAATTGTACACTTGAAAAGGTGAGTTTTACTATACATACGTTATACTTGATTTAAAAAACATTTTTTTTTATTGTTGGGGAATCATTGAGAGTACCATGAGCCAGGTTACACTGCTTGTGTTTGCTGGGTGAAATCCCTCTATTAATAGTGTCCGGCCCCCAAGGACTGTGGTCCCTCCACCTTGCCTCCTTTCCTCTCTCCCCTCCCTTTTCCCCCTCTCCCACCATGTACTAGCATCATTTGTCCTCATATCAGAATTGAGTACATTGGATTCTTGCTTCTCCATTCTTGTGATGCTTTACTAAGAAGAATGTATTTCAAAAACATTTTAACGAGAGACTTGATGTTATGCAGTCCCAACTCAGATGTGACACTCTTTGAAGCTAAGAGTTAGAGTAATGTATGTTCTGTTCCTTTTACTCCTTTATGTTTTTTTTCTTGTTCATTCTTTCCCTCTTCCCTTTTTCCCTGCCTCTCTGTCTCTATCCCTTCCTCCCTCCTCTCTCTCCTCAAAGCCTACCATCTCCTTTTCCAAGCCAAGTCTAAGTAACAGGCCCCTAAGCTCCAAGCATTTCCAGCACTGCCATTACCAATTAGTGGGAATGATCAGCCCCCCAGGCAGACTGGTGCTCAGCCTACTTCAGAGGGACAGATGTTCTGCAAAACTGGCCAGTGACCCACAGAGAAGGCTGGCATGCCTGTAAGGCTCTCATTGGGGCCTTCTGTGGCTTCGGCCTCCCTCACAGAAAGCATGCATACATTAGACAAAAAAGAGGAGACACCTTTCCAAGAACTACTCAGCCTTGAGATGGAGGGAAGTCATTTGTCTCTGTCCAAGTAATAAATGTTCCTTACTCGTAATCCCTGATAACCTATAAATTATCCTAAGACATTTATTTGGGCAGGGGGATGAGGGGCATCAGCAGGAGAGGAAGGAAGATAGAGACAATGAGGGAAGCAAGCACTATACTGCTCTGAGGGAAAGCAGGGTGAGCTCTGGCCACCTTTGACCCTGGGAAGGCTCGGGAAATAGAGGGAACCCTTCACCCAACAAATGCCCACAAAGCTACCAAGATAGCACCCACATCAGGGATGTCCCTGCCCTGGCTGGACAAGAAACAGAGAAGTCAAGAGGGCAAGGAGGCAGCAGGAACAGGGCCAGAACCTAGGGCTGGCACAGTTCCCTTCCCAGGCCTTCAGGAGGCCATAGCAGCTGGAATGTCCATCTGCTGTGCCCCTCCACTAGTAGACTCACAGGAAGAGCAGGGGACAATGACAACCCAACTGCCCCTTGCTCTGAAGTTACACCACAAAGTGAGCAGCAGGACCCACCTGCCTGGGAGTAAACCACACAGTCATCAGTCCGGGTTCTCTTGGACAAAAAAGTAGCAAAGTCCCTTGGCCAAAAGGCACTGAACTTGAGTTCAGCCAAGCGCAACTCAGGTGCATAGGCAGTGTGAGAGGGGAGCTGAGGCTGCCAGCTGCCATCCAAGTCCTATTTGCTAGAGGTTGAGAGAGACAGTCCTGGAGAACAAGATGCTTTTACTTCCCTCTCCCTCCAGCCCAAAAATGTTGGTCTCTAGATGGTAAGGCCTATAATTCCATTTTTTAAACCAAGAATAAAGAGATAACGGTAGCATGAGAGTAAAACTTTGGTCCAAGACAGAAAAAACAGGCATCCATAAAAGACAAAGTGAGCAATTCTGGGCGGCTAGTAAGTGAAAAAGGAAAGATACCATCTCTAACCCTAACTTACTCTGTTCCAGGCTTGGAAAAAAGCTATATTCAACAAAAAGAGCCAAAAATCCATCTGCTTTCCCAATTTACCAGGATAGATTAACTCTCTAGTAGTTGATGTACTTTTGCATTTAAGGCTAAGCTATTTGTTATCTACTCAATATCACCACCTTCTATTTTGGCAAGACTCTTATTGGCAGATTTAAAACACATACCCCACACACTTACACCAACTAGTTCCTTCTATCTTAGTCTAGAAGGCACATGTGTATGTTGCATAACTAAATCATACCATCATATCTATTGAGTGAATCATGGAACCGATTGTAATAAATGTGTGGATACATATATTCTGTCAATAGATTCAGCATAGTCTTTCATGGTTAACAAGTGTTAAGATTTATTACGGTGGGGCGGAGCCAAGATGGCGAACTGCAGCCAGCTTTTTACAGAAGCTCCCGTCCAGAAGGAGGCTGAAAGGACAGAACCTTAGCAAATTAGCTGATGGTTTGGAGCAGAGACAAGAGAGAAGATTGAAGAGTGCACTTCA
>NW_003852539.1:1212422-1231561 GCF_000181295.1 Otolemur garnettii | reverse complement strand
AAAAAAAAAAAAAAGATTTATTACGGTATTCGAGAAAATCTCTTAAGGGTTTTATTTCAAGCACTACAGTGGATTAGTAGCCTTCTCTATTGAAAACAACTAAGAAAACTGGGTCCTATAGAAAAATATCTTTTGAAATGACTAATGAGCTGGTAAGTTAGTAAGAAATATTCAATGAGCAAAAATTAAGTAAAAGCTGGAGCCCAGGTTAGAAGCCGATTTCTGAAGCCAGCTCAAGGACAACTGCCAAACGAAATGACCTTAAACTTCACCTTTTGTGGCCTCATGGGAAAAACAGTCAGGATGAGCATTTCCCATAACTAATAAACAATACTATCACTTGGATGCAGGGACCCCAATGAATACCAAGCATGACAAATAAAAAGAAATATACAAATAGATATACTTTGTGAAACTGTAGAACACAAAAGACAAATACCAAACATTTAAAGCAGACAGAGAGAAGGAAAGACAAGTGGATTTCAGAGGTAAAGATGGAAAACATAAGACATTTATCTCGATCTGTGTTGGAGCTAAAGTAACTACCAACCTAGAATTCCACTCAGCAAAAATATCTCCTAAACAAGTGAAAAGTTAGTATATTTTTAAGCAAACTAAAACAGTAGACTCTCACTAAAGAAAATTCTAAAAAATGTATTTAGGCTCTATCTGAAAATATAAAGTTGGTAGAGCTATGTTAATATGAATCCAAATAGACTTTGAGACTAAAAGAATTATAAAGAAACAAGTTTCACTTCTTCATAAAATATTCACTTCACTAGAATGACAAAGAAATTTTAAATTTATAAATACCTAATAATAAAGGTTCAAAAATATATATGAAATAAAGACTGACAGACCATAAGAAGAAAGAAAAAAATCTATAATAGTGAGATCCTTTAATATACAGTAAATGATCAATCAGGCAGACAAAAATCAGTAAAAATATAAAAGATTGGAACGACACAATAAGAAGCTTGATCTGACAATTAAAAAACTGCATCCCACAACTGTACAATCCATAGAACAAGGTTCAGTAAATTTAAAAGATTGTGTACTATTCAAACAACCTTTCACAATCATGATATAATTAAGTTAGAATTCAGTAACAAAAAGATAACAAGAAGAAAAATAAATATCCAGAGGATTGAAAATTAAGAAACACAGCTATAAATAATTCATAAGTCAAAGAATAAATCATAGTGGAAATGATTAGATATTTAATACTTAGAACCAAATTATGTAAACATATTATATACCAAGAATATGACCAAGTTAGAGTAGAAATACATAATGAATAATGCTCATAATTGGGGGGAAAAGACTGAAAGTTAAAAACTGAGACATTCAACTTAAGAAGAGAGAATAGGGCAATCCATTTGGGACCCCTTCCATTGTACCGGCAGTTTTCCTATCTTATAAACTATTGCTCCATTGCAAAAAAAAAAGAAGAAGAAGAAGAAGAAAGAACAATAGCTCAGACCTAAATGTTGGAAGAGAGAAAATAATAAAAATTAATATAGAAGTTAATAAACTAGGAAACAATAGAGAGCCTAACAAAATCAACAATTAGTTCTTTAAAGATTAATAACACTGAAAAAATTCTGAAAAGTGTATAATGAAAAAATATAAAAGATGCAATAGCATTAAAAATGAAAAGGGGACACAACCACAGATACAATAGAATTTAAAAAGATAAAAGCATATTATAAATAACTGCATGGTATAAAAATTTAAAACAAATAAAATGGACAAATTTCTAGAAAAATCTAACTTAATATTAATTTGAGAAAAAAAAATAGAAACTGAATACCCACTATCTATGGCAGAAACTGAGTCTAAGGTTTAAAGTCTTCAGGTAAAAAAAAAATTCCAGCCCTACATAAACATTTTGTGAGAACGGATAAAGAGGAAATATTCAACAACCAGCCTGGTATGGTGGCTCATGCCTATAATCCTAACACTTTGGGAAACAGAAGTAGGAGGATAGCTTGAGGCTAGAAATTTGAGACCAGCCTGAGGAACATAGTGAAACCCTTGTCTCTACAAAAAATTTAAAAAAACAAATCAACCAGGCATGATGGTGTACCCCTGCAGTCCCAGCTACATGGGAGGCTGAGGCAGGAGGATCAGCTTGAGCTCAGGAGTTTGAGTTTGCAGTGCATTCCAGCCTAGGCAACAGAGTAAGGCCCTATCTTAAAAAAAGAAAAAATATATATTCTCCAATCTACTTTACAAGTTCAGCAAAACTATGATACAAAGTCTGACAAGAATAATATGAGAAATGAAAATTATGGTTCAATATATGCATAGACACAAAACTTCAATAACTTTTATTAGCAAAACAAATCTAGCAATGCATAGAAAAATGAACCTATTATGACCAAGTCAGGTTTATTCTAGGAAATCAAGGTTAATTTAACATTGGAAAAAGTTTTCCAGTTGTTAACAAACTAAAGGGAAAAATTATATAAATCCTGTCAACAAACACAGAGAAAGTATTTTGCAAAGTTCTACTCACAGTTTAAAAAAAAAAATTCTTTGCAAACTACACAAGAAGAGTAATTCCTTATCCTAATAAAAAGAATATCAAATACATAGAGAACAGCCTTCTCAAGGGAAAACATTGAACATGAAAGGCAAAACTAGAACTTTTAGAAGACAATGTAAGAGATGTATTGTCCTTAAGGATGTCCTTAAAAAGACACAAATGTTCAATAATAAAGGAAAAACTGATACATTTTATTACATTAAAAGTAAGAATTTCTGCCACTCTAAAGATACTGAAAAAGATGGTGAAAACTGCCACTGATTAGGAAAAGTTATTTGCAACACTGAGAAATAGTCTCTAGCATATATAAAGAACTCCAACAAATAAGAAAAATTTAAATTACCTAATTTTTTAAAAAACAGGTAAAAGACTTGAAGAGCACTTCAAAGGAAAAGAAAATGCAAAAGGCCAATAGCATATGAAAAGATGCTGAATCTTTTTAGTAATCAAATATGTTTATAAATTAAAACCAGATTTCTGACAATAGCCTTCAAAATATAAAGTGTTTGAAGGTTGTAAAGAAATTATACACTGCAGCTGGATAAAGAAATTGGTTAAACACATTGGAAATTAATTGTTTTATTAAAGTGAAATTCATATAACATAATAGAAGTTAATTTTGATCTATTCTAAGAGCATTGAAAATGCTCACAGTCTGCAACCAGTAAATATACGTGTGTGTATATATATATATAGCCATACATTCATTCATGGAATATTATAGTTCAGCAAAATAGAAAAAATTACAGTTACATCCAACAATGTGAGTGAATCTAGGAATGAAACATCCAGCAACCTGTTGGTACATGAACCACTCTGTAAAGGGATCCCAGTCATGGTGCTAGAGATGGGGCCCAAACCCCCTGCAGGGCCGGATGTAATCCCTTTGGAAAGGTGGAGGAGGACTTGGAGAGGTATCATGGGAGCACTCAGAAAGGATCAGGTAAGCAACAATTCACCAACTGATATGGAAATATTTCAATTGTTTGTCAACCAGCACAGACTTCCTGGTGTGTATGGACTCACTACGAACATAAGAATGAAAGAATACAGACAGTATGATTCCATTTACATGAGGTTCACAAACATGCACAACCAAACAAAACATTGCTTAGGGTTACAAATATGAGAGGGTAAGACAATAAAGAAAAACATAAGGATAAGACACAGAAATATCAGGAAAATGGTTACCTGTGAAAAGAGAGAAGCTAGGAGGGGTCAGAGAGAGGTTCACTAAGGACTTCTTTTTCTCAAATTGACTGCTGAGTACCTGAGTGCCAGTAGTATTATTATTCTGTAGGCCTTTATCTACAGTTTATAAATATTCTTTTATATCAAGAAGCTATTTTATTAAAATTATTTGAAAAGGTCATAAAGAAAAGTTTAGTAAGAATCTCATATCAAATTTCTGTGGTTCCTGCCATATTTTTTGTGGTTGCTGGACAAAAAGGATGGTGCTCTTCAGCTCAAAATTCTACGAGCTTCTCCCCAAATCACCCCAACTTTCTCATAATAATCTCTCCAGTGATTCCAACCTCCAGAGTACATTCTGCCCTGGCTCCTTTATTTAGTACAATCATAATCATACTGTTTTGTTTTGTTTCGTTTAAATCTCCTGGAATCTTCTTAAACTTTGAACCCTTTAAAATGAGGGCATGGAGCAAATGACCACATTCTGTCTCTCTTGCTTAGATTTCAATGGTGATGCTTTCATTTTAAGTTCTTTACCAGATGCTTCAGCTGTATGATGCCCAATTCCCTTCATCAAGATCTGCTGACAGTCAGGGGAAGTTTCTAACAGTATATTAAGTGCATATTGAGGGCCAGGGAGTTGGGGGAGCTTGAGGGGTTGCACACACGTACAAATTTTTAGCAACTCCAGCAGATGCTTGAAGATTCAAGATTTGTAGATTCAACATTCACCATTTCAGTTATTTGTGAACAACCCCTGATAGCCACACCACATGGCAATTTATTTCCCTCGTGGAAGCACAAATGTGAATTGTGGGTCGCAGACACACAGCACAGGAACTTCTCAAAGGCTCAGTATCCCCACCCCAAGATGCCATCAGGGAAACAGAAACTCTTTAGAAGTAAGAGAAACTTTATTTCCTTGAGTACATGTTAAAAAGTGAAATAAATGGCAACCTGTATAAACATAGGAACCTCTCTTTTTAGACTAAAACCTGATTTAAAAGAAAGTCAAAAGCCTATGCAAATATTTCTGCACTTCCAAATTTGGGGGATTTGCCAAGGGCTTAAGGTGTATCCATTGAGAAAGTCAAGGGTCTACTGTATTGAATTTTGATTGAGGAGCATTTCAAATTTCTTCTATTGAAATTAAATCAGTTTATTTTCACCAGGGCTCCTGTGATCTTAAGATTGCTTCAGCATCTAATGCCGAGCTGGGGAGTCCAATGAATGGCTGAATAGTCTAAAATTGGTGACAGAGATTCAGCAGAGCATCTCATGTATTTATAACACTGGTTTTATTTCTTCTTTATCTTCGTATTATTTTTCAGCTTTTCTTTGAATCCCAGTTACGCAAACACGACTCATTTTTTTAAAAGTTGACCCTGAACCCCAATTCAAGGGTCCATGGATGCTCAGAGAGATGTCAAAATTCCTGTGACTTACTTCCCTCTGCTTCTTCATGGTTTTGTTCCCCAAATCTGAGGGGCACTCTCATATGTCCCTACTGGACATCTGGATATAAAACTCTACCCCTCTCTCTTTTCCACAAGAATTCCAGCCACACCTGGCATTTTGTAACACTTGGTAATGAGGAGAGGAGTCACATCTCATGTCCCCAAGGCTCCACTCATTGAAAGAGCCCATCCCCACTGTCCTGCCTCCAGAGCACACATTCCCAACTATAACCCTCCTAGCAAGGCCAGCCCACTGGATAATGTGGTTCCATCATTTCCCACCCCAACCTCCTCTGCCTTCCAAGCCCTCTGAGATGCCAAAGAATATCCTTTTCCCCATCCTACTACAATAGTATCACTAATATATGTGCAATCTTTGGAGAATTCTGAGCATTTGTGATTATAATCAATCATTAGTTATTGAGAGTGTCTTTGAGCAAGTTTAAGAATTTCTTCCAGTAAGTTACCAAAACAATGAATGTATGTGCCTCTGGAAACCATGCAATACTTTTCCATTACTTTTCATTAGGCCTGCACATTTTCTGCATATGTACTGAATTTGAAAAATACTCCTTAAAAAAGTATCAGCGTTCATTTTCTTCCACTTTTGTTTTCCTCTTGCCTTTGTTTTGGTGCAAACTGTAACTGAGCAAATCACCAGAGAGTCAGGCCAACCTCAGCACTGCCTCATATAGCGCTGATGTCCTTCTAGTTTTGAGCACAGTCTGAATGAACTGAGTAAACAACACTGCTTGGCATAAGGGTGTGGCCATGACATCTTGAACTTGTTTCTCTTACAGAATGCCACTGTTATAGGGATAAGGCCACATTCCCCACACAGATGTAATAAATAGATGGCATGAGCATCTGCCTCTCCTGTTCCATCAGGTCTCTGTCACTGAAGTCACCACGTTGGATGGACTCTGTGTTTTGTGGTCACAAGTTAAGATTCATGTTTCCTTCTGAGTATTTTCCTAAGCAGCAAATGCTAGAACATAACCACTAATAAAAAATGGTTTTTTGCTAAATTTTGACAAAAAATCATAAAGTTCTCAATTAATTTCAACATCAAAGCTTTATGTATTGTTATAATATAATTTTGACTAGTAAGCCCATGACTGTTTAGAAATCTCAGGAATTGTGTTATCTCAGCCATAGATTTTCCTCTAAGAATCATGCTTAAAACAAAAACAAACATTCAGGGAGAATTTTGAGTTCTCATGCTTTCTTTAAATTGGACACACAAAATACAATTTAAGCTGTTCATGATCCATGTGGGTCATTGTGGGTGTCAGTTACTATGTTATAAAACTGAGTCCTAAAGACCCATCAAAATATATAAAATTTCATTGAATTGCTTACATTAAATACTTAAGATTAGAATAATTATAATTAGTCTTAGAATTCTGTGCTTGAAATTCTTGTACCTTAAAAAATTTTTTTCAGTTTTTATTTTTCTTGCATTACTATTACTTCTTACTGATGCTTGATAAAAGACTTATAATAACCATTGCACAGTACTTTATCAATTTCTTCAAATTTGCTACGTTCATTTGACAGACTAATAACCAAGCTTCTTAGAACTTTAAGTAAATACAGAGGCCTATTTAGAAGGTCTGCAATTTCCTCCAATAATAAAAATTCATGAACTACAACTCACAGACTTATGACATCTCCCTTGGTTTGCCATTTAGGTCTTAACTGGGTAAGTAGAGCCATGTAAATGTGAGTTCTAGATTATTGTGGCATTATCCCAATACCCATCAGCTACAGAGCGTATCTTCCTTTTTATCTTATTTCATTTTCTTCTCAAGATATTTCAGTGGAACTGGTAAGGCTATGTATGGATTGGTCAAGGGCTCTGGCTGAGTCTGGCCCAGAATGCCCGTGTGGCCTGTCGATGGAGCCTGGGTTTCCTGCCCTGCCTTCTCAGGGTATCTGCAGATGTATAAATATGCTTTCACTCCTAGAGAAACAGAATAAAGAACAGCATGTCAGGGCTTCCTTGATGGGCAGCACAGAGGGCGGAAGAAAAAGAGCAGGAAGTGAGAGACAAGTTAAAAGCTATCCAGTTGTCACACTGCTTCCTTAACATTATCTTCCATCAAGTCAGGTCCTAGGAGCTGCCAGGATTTCAGACTAAGTGCATCTTCTTGCCTGTACCTCTCACACACTAAATGCCTCAATGGCTCACTTGGCAAGGACCCAAAGGCAACACACAGCTCTCTGCTCCAAGGAGGGTGGCCACCACTAAAACACCACAGGCAGAGACAGCTCAACACTGGTAACAGTCCAGCACATCTTGATTCACTGCCACAAAGTACACAGTAGTAGCTGTCCCTTAAAGCAAACCCACTGGGATGATAGAGGGAAAAACAACTTTTGCTTAAAGGGGCCAGACATTGCCGCCAAATTATAAATCTGCCTGGATGTCCTAGGTGGAGGCACTAAGGGGTGTAATAGGAGGGCCCAGTGCTAATAATTCTGCGCCTTGCAGGTACCTTAACCAGACAGAGTGGGGAGGAAGGAGAGAGGGCTAAGTGTCACACATACCTTCCCCTCCTGCCTGCAGAGATCACAGTGGCACAGCTGTTCTCCTACCTTGCAAAAAATTCCCACAATATTTCAATGCAAGCACGGTAAAGGGCCTCCAGCCTCTGCATACCTTACAGCATTAAAGAGCATTATGTCATACAACCCAGGCAGCCTCTCAGGTCTGCTGTTTAGCACCACTAAAGTGCAGTCTAACCCCAGAGCAAAACTGACACCTAGTAACAGGAACACTTCTCCACACTGACTGCTCAGTGGGAAGCATGAAGAACAGCGGGGATCAGGGCTGTCACCCTAAATTTAAGATTTATTTCTTCCCTTGAGTTGGGAATCTGAGGCCTACAAGGGCCCTTCTCCAGGGTCCAAGAGAGGTGAAATTACCAAATGAAAGTTCAGGCAAGTGATGACTGGCTGAAAGATATGTGGGAGGGTCTTCAGATCTGCATCAACCGGAAGCCAACACCACACTGTCCTCAAAGGGACATGTGATCATTGATCTATGTTCTTCACATTCAACTTGTTCAAATTATCCTTCCCTGCCCCCAGTACACATATAATTACATAAAGACATCTTAAATAATGGCATCATCCAACTTCCTCAGTACTGGGGAGGGCCAGGAGATGGTGGGAGCTGCCTGGGCACAGGGTCTGATCATCAGTTGGGATTACATAATCACACAAACACAGGCTGGAGAACACTCCCAAGCAGATCAGTTCAGCAAACACCTTGTTCTTCCCCTTCCCACCTGCCCTCCCCACCAGAACATCCAGAAAGCAAATCAATGTTAACGAAACCAAAAAGCATTCCGTGTAGCTTGAGGGGCAGGGTGGTGAGACCTGGCTGCTATAGTTACAACGCCAAGGGTGGCTAGAAACTTCAGCGTGCACAACATAAAGAGGGCCAAGGTGCTGCTCACCCAGTGACCAGACACGCGGACACTCTTCCTGCAACCACCGCCCCTGAAGTTCAAGGCAGGGCTTAGCCACAGAAGTAGTCCTGGTCTGCAACGTAACCAACCAGACAGCCTTGTTTTAAAAGACACCAACGGCTGACCTCCAAGTTCCTACACCATCGCTTTTCCTGTCCAATCTACTTGGGTTCGGGTGGTTCACCACACTCAGGAGTCCTCAGGCAACCTGCACAATCTCATCAGGGGCCATTTGGCAGTATCAGTGTTTCCGTTTAAAAGATGGTAAAATGCGGGGCATAACTTTGAGGGGGCCACCTGCTCTGCTAGCAGGAAGGCAAGAATTCCCAGCAGAATGGAGTTTGCTTTTTATTTTGGTTTGTTGAGGTGGGAGTGATTTTGCTTTAGGAACATTTTCCGGAGGACTAGGATTAAGGGGGAGGAGAAAGCTCTCCCTCTGTCCTGGAAGCCAGCAGCACATGAATCTCATTCTCAACCAAGCAGGCAAAAGAGACCACTCAAGTCCAGTCCGCCCTCCTGAACAATCCTGGAGCAGCAGCCCTCACAGCAAGAGAAAACTCATGTGCTGCAGGAGGCGATACCTTCGCCTGACAGCTGAGGCTTACCGGGCGCTGGGTCCCTAGGGCGCGGGCGGCGAGCCCAGCTGGCCGCCAGCGAGCGCCTAAGCGCTGCGCGCCCAGGGTTACAGCCCAGCCGCCTTCGCCGCTACCGCGGGTAATTGACGCGCGGGGGTCACCTGAGGCTCGCGCCGCTCCCCACCACCAGGCCGAGCTGCGAGCTCAGCCCACCCACCCGGCTGGCCCCGGCGCCCGGGTAACCGGACAACTTGCCCAAGAAAGGCAGTGACAAAATGGAATCACAGCTGTATTCCACTTTCTGGTGGCAGCGCAGGCAAAAACACAATCAATAAAATACAGCGCAAGGAATCCATCCGCGGAATAAAAACCCAGAGTCCCCTACCTTTGGCCTTGGGATGGCAAACTGGTCCTATGTTCTCTGACCCACGGATCCAGCTGCTTCTTCATGAATTATTCCGGCCAGGCAGGATTTTGTGCATTTTTTTCATGAACACCTGTTTCAAGTAAGGGGTAAAGACCTTATTGAAAAAACTGTCCTTAAAAAATAACCTGTGCATACGTATGTCCATCCAGGCGTGCATGCGTGTTTGTATACACACATATGCACACGGAAAAGCCATGTACATTGAAGCACCAAACTAGGCAGTTGGATAATGGGAGAGTCGGCTGGTTGTGAGCATGCTCGCGCCGGGAACAGATCCACCCTCTGTTATTCCTCTGAATAAATATAAATCACGATCAGAAACCCAAACAGAAGCATCCCTCTTGAATTCCTGCTGCTGAAAAACACGGAATAAATTCACCCTGCAGACACAGAATCTAATCAGCAGCTGTTTTCTGAATCCAGAGCCAACCCATGCCTCGCTTGTCTTTTCCACTAGGAGCCCAGACCTTTTTTTGAAAGGGGTTTTAACATTTTAAAGACACAGTACACCAATTATCTCTTAGGACTAGCTTATCACTCGAGAGAGCGCAAGAAGCCAGTCCCCACACCTAAAGCCTCTGCAGGCTTGCACGCAGTGATAATAATTTCATTTATTGGCTCTTTTAAAAAATGACCTATGTGTGTACTATATACACACACATTTATAATACATACTTATAAGCATATATGTGTCAGAGAGACTGAAATGCAAATGCAAAGCATAAACACTCATGCGGTGGTGAGCTTCTTGGTGACTAATCGACATGTTATGTAAACACTCTGATGCTTCATCTCTGCACACGCATGTTTACGGGGTCAGACAATGCAGGAGACTCTGCTTTTGATAAAGACCCGGAAGTGGGGTCCTCTGCACCCCAGCCCTGCCCTGCAGTCTCAGGTTCCATGTCTTCAAAGCAAAGAACAGTTCTGTCTCTACTTCCTAACTCTAAGGGAATCCAGGGCCACATCTTGTTCCAAGACATATTTTCTTCCAAGCAGAATCAGCAATCAAAACTCCCACCTGAATCTTAAGATTCTTGTTTGCGATTTGGTTAATGAGTTCTTTTGTTGCTGTTTTGTTTTGTACTTCTTTTAAAGGACTAGGTTGGGCATGGAATTGGAAAAAACGGCATAGGGGGATAAACAACCCCCAGCCCATATTTTTAAAAAAAATTATTGGTGAAGACCTCCTCCAGCCACCCAGATGGCTTTTTAAGAGTAGCACTGAGAAGAAACAAAACTCCTAACCTGACTCATGTTTGAAAGGGAAGCAAATGCCCGTTACAGTTTCTATTCCGCAGGAGCCCTAGAGCTCGGGAATGGCAGGGTCTGCTCCTCCTCTGTGCCCGCCTGGAGCGGCAGCCGCCGCGCTCACCTCTGGAGCCACACCGCGCTCCTGCGGCCGCTCGGCGGGCGAGTCCTTCTGACTCTGGCGTCTGAGCCCATTCCCTCCCTTGCCTGGTCCCATCTCAGGTGCTCCTGTGCCGCTGCTGACCCCTCCCAGCCACACCAACACCTCTCTCTCCTTTCTCTCTCTCTCCCTCCCTTCCTTCCTCCCTCTCTCTGTCTCCCTCCTCCCTCCCTTTCCTCCCCCTTCCAGGGCTCTTTAGCAGAAAATTATCATATTTCATGTGTCATAGCCCTAGCTAGCTGGGCCTGTCATTGATTGGCCGAACCCTGGCAGCCGGAAGTGTCCCCAGCCACACACAACGTGTTGGGCTCTGCCTCTCCCGCAGCCACCACGGACCTGAACCCAGGAGGCTCAGAGAGGAGGCGAAGACCTACCTCGGGGGAGCCTGTCACTCCCTGTCTCTGCTTCTCCCCAGCCCTGGGGGAGGGAGACCGCCAGAGGACGTGGCGGGCGTTTCAGCAACTGCAGGAGCAAGAGACCCGCAGACATTTCTATTCTTTCCAGCACCTTTGAAAAGAAGCTACAGACGTCTCCAGTCAGGTTTAAAATTTTGAAGAAAGTGTCCCTGACAAAAACATTGTTCCTTCATTTTAAAAATGATGATGATGATGATGAAAGATATGTAAGGTCGAGTGAAAACAAGATTATTTTACCAGTGACAGTTGATGTGCCGCTATTTATTCCCCGTCTAACATCACATGCATCATATCACAAGGCTGTCAGGGGATTTAGAAGGTGATTCGGATCCATCCTCTTACCTTTAAAGAGAACATTTCCTAACCCTGCAGAAAAGAAAACTTCTGAACTTGGTTTTGCAACACATTATGAGGCCACACAACTTTTTAAGAGTTAAACAGTCTTTTTAGCAAACAACAGGAACCACTTTGGCTGTAATTTAATCTTGGTCTCTCCTGCTGTATCTTCATCATTTAAATCTCACTTCATTCTGTTCTCCTGAGTAAACTAAACTCTACTTCTCTGGCCTTTTTTGGAAAAGTTATTTCTCAAACCTTTAATTATGCTGCTTCATTGCTTAGACTTTTTTTTCTTTGAGACAGAGTCTCATTTTGTCACCCTGGCTAGAGTGCCGTGGCATCATAGCTCACTGCAACCTCAAACTCTGGCTCAAGAGAGCCCCTTGCCTCAAACTTCCTGAGTAGCTGGAAATACAGATGCCTGCCACAATGCTCAGCTAGTTTTTAGAGACAGGAGTCACACTTTTGCTCAGACTGGTCTGGAACTCCTGAGCTCAAGCAATTCACCCACCTCAGCTTCCCAGAGGGCTAGGATTACAGGCATGACCCACCATGCCTGGCCTTATTGCTTAGACTTTAAAGAAAAGCCTCCCTGAGTTAGATGAGGCTGAAAGATCATTTGGTCCAGCCATCCAGAGGATGCTTCAGTCCCTTCCACTATATCCATACTGGGGCTTCTGGTTTGGAGAGTGATAAATTGGGCTCATACATTTACTTATCTTCATAAACCCCCCCGCCCCCTGCCAAAAAATGTTTACATAACAAAAACATCACTGGCAATGTTAGAAATCAGAGAAAGATGTCCTCAATCAAGCAGATATTATGAAGAATCTGGGGGAGAAACAAAGTGGATAGGCCGGGGTAAGAAAAAGTTCATTAGTGCTGAGAAACTCATGATTCTGCACAGACTCCCCTAAGAAGTACACAGGCTTTCATAAAAGGGGTCTGGAAAATCCCAAACTCAGAGGATCAGGACTGGCCAAGGGTTACTGGACATGAGTTTAAAGGCAAATTAAAAGACATCAGGAAAGAGGCTAGTTTCTCCACATGGCTGGACACAGAAGTAATTCCACAGTTCCTTTGGAAAGTGGGAGGTTTGTTCCTAATATGAATAGAAGCCAGAGGTTGAATAGGGAGAGGACACCAGCTCTTTTGGGAGATGCCACAAAAAGGGGGGAAAAAAGCACACATACAAAAGAAAAAGAGATTTAAGTAATCAGATAAAACATAAGCTATAAGAGAGATCAGAATATCCAATCAATATTAGTCTCATAGGCATTCCCGATAGAGACGAGATTGTTAATGAAGAGGAAAACAACAGTCAAGGAAATAATAGAGGAATATTTCCCTAGCTGAAAAAGGACTATAGGTCTTGGATCACATGGCATCTGGACAGCAGGATTACTGAAAGAATACACACTTCCAGGCCCAGGCTGATACTCCAAGAACAAAGACAAACAATTACAAGTTTCCTTGTAGGAGAGAGAAATCAGACTGCTTAAAAGGAAAGAAAATCAGACTGACATCATACTTCTCATCTGCAGCACTATGCTGAAAAACACCGGCACAATTTTTATAGAATTGTAAGGAAGTATTATCATAACTCAAGAATTGAACCAGCTGCCAAACTATAATTTCCTTTATGAGGTAGTAAAGGAAAGGTATATTCAAAGACACAGAAAATGTGTCAATCAAATACCCTTTATTTCAGACATAGATATATATTTTAAATTGAGACAGAGTCTCACTTTGTCACCCTCAGTAGAGTACTGTGGCATCATAGCTCACAGCAACCTCAAATTCTTGGGCTCAAGTGATTTTCTTGCCTCAGTCTCCCTAGTAGCTGGGATTACTACAATGCCTGCCTTTTTTTGTTTGTTTGTTTGTTTATCAGGATTCAAACTGCTGGGTTCAAACCCACCAGCCCTGGAGCATGTGGCTGGCACTCTAACCACTGAAATATAGGTGTTCAGCCTATTTCAGATGTTTTTTAAAGATTATTTAAAGATCTCTTCTAGCTGAGGAAAAAATAAACCAGAATAATGAGCTCAAGAAAAGAAATTATAAGAAAATATAATGAGGAATAAGGCCAATAAAATACATGATTAGATATAAAAAAAATTGATAACATGGTTTTTTAAATTAAATTTAAGTGTTAGAAGTTTTCAAAGAGTACATATACATATATACTCCAGATTTGAACACCTATCTCTCTCAAATATATATGTCTGAAATTAAACTTCCATATGATTTCAACAAAATACTTAGAAAAATCTCAATGAAGACAGGTAAGTAAAATTACTAGGAAAAAAAAATAAGGGGACCATTATGGCAGGTATACAATCCCATGTATTTTCTTTTTTTCCAGAACCTCATTGAAATAATAATAAGGATTTTTTAAAGTTGAAATATACAATGACAAAAAAATAGCACAGCTATTAGCCAGAAAAATTGAAAAAGGAAGAACAGATGGGGGAGTTAATTTGTCAGCTACAACTATATACTTTTAATGTGACAGGAAAAAAGAAAATGGCATAGCTCCACACCGAAGCCTACAGAATGGACTACTAGAACTCAGTGAGATCAAGACACAAATTCAGCTGTCATGGTGGCTACATGATAGGTGAGTAATAAAAACTGAATTTTTAATTAGTGGAAGAAAGGATGTATTATTCAATAAATAGGGTCAGACTGTGGTTGGCTATTTGAAAAAAAAAAAATTGACATCGAACTCATGCCCTACTCAAAAAGTCTTCTATTTTCACAAAGGAAATGCTGTCATTTGCAACAACATGATTAAACCTAGAGCACATTGTGTAAAGTGAAATAAGCCAGGCACACAGAAGCAAATACCAAGTGATCTTACTTACAGGTGGAATCTAAAAAGTCAAACTCATAGAAGTAGAGAGTAGAACAGTGGATACCAGAGTGGACAGGGAAAGGGTGCAGAGTTTCAGTCAAGTAGAAGGAATACATTTGGATGGTCCATTGCACAGCAAAATCACTACAGTTAATAATGTATTGTATATTTCAAAACAGGTAAAAAAGGGAATTTTAAATGTTCTCACCACAAAGAAAGGATGCATCTTTGACGTTATTGACATGCTAATTAGCTTGATTTGACCACATATTGATACATCACATTGTACCCCATAAATATATACAAGTATTGTCAATTAAAAATAAAATAATGCTTAAAAATATATTGTTTTCACAAAAAACCCACAAAGAAAACATTATAATTAACCAACCAATACTGTAAATCATAGAATTCTATAAAGTTTGTTTTTCTCATACTAGAAGGAAAAAAATGTATTCATCTGGTCTATGCTTAAATAACACTGTGATAGGCTAGTCACTGGTCCCCAAAGACACCTACCTTCTAATTCATGAAAACTATGAACTTTACCTTACATGGCAAAAGATATGGTTAAATTAATGATCTTGAGATATGGAGATTACCCTAGATTATCCAGGAGGGCCCAAAATGTAATCACAGGTATCCTCACAAGGAGAAATTGAGGGGAGAAGAGAGGGTGATGTGACCACGGAGTCCTAGATCCAAGTGATAAGCCACAAGCCAAGGAATGCCAGAAGCCACCAGAAGAAGCCAAAGATTCCAGGCATTAACCATTCTTTCTCTAGAGCCTCTGGAGGGAGCATATCCCCACCAATACTTTGATTTTGGCCCAATGAAACTACTGGACTATATTTCAGATTTCTGGCCTCTAAAACTATAAGCAAATACATACGTTGTTTTAAGCCACCAATTTTGTGGTCATTTGTTTAGCAGCCACAGGAAATGAAGACAAGCACCATGAAGAGAATCGAGGGAGTATAATATTCATTATTACTAGCAACAATACTTACTAGGTGTCAGGCACTGCCAAATGATTTACAGATCTTATCTCAATTAATTTGCATGCAAGGAGGCAGTAGAGAATTGGAGATGTTAGGCTTTGCTACTTAGTAGCAAAGTGTCTTTGGCCTTTTTCTCATCTGTTAAATAGAGGTAAAAATAGTACCTACCTGATGGGGTTAAAAGTAAGACCATCCATGCAGAGTGATTAGAACACTGTCTGACAATAAGGATTCCATAAATAAATAACAGTAATATTGAGAAAGTCCTTCCTTATTTAGTGCTGCAGTCTGTCTTCCAGAGCTTTCTGTCACTGGTTCTTGTTTCTACCTTTGTAAACAAAACAAGGGTCTTCCCTAACCACTTATATGTCTTTCAGATATATGAAGATAATGACTTAGGTCACAAAGAGTTGAGCTTCCCCAGGCTAAAAGTAACCAGTGCCTTCAATCATTGCTCTGAGGAATTCATCTAGTGGGGAATCCTGGTCACCTACCCTGAACACATCCTTGTACATCTTAAGATGTGACTCCAGATTCATCACCACCCTTGTTCTAGAATAGGTGTCTGCAAACTATACTCCTTGATGGAGCCTGATTTTTACAACCTGTGAGCTAAGAATGGATTTTACATTTTTAAAGGATTGTAAAAAATAAAAAAGAAGAAGAAAAGAAAACAATTTGTGACACAGACTATATGTGATCTGTGAAGTATAAAATACAATTGACCCTTTGTGGGTGCTGACCTCCCCCATGCATTCAAAAATTCCATATGTAACTTTTTTCTTTCTGACACAGAATTTTACTCTGTCACTCTGAGTGCCATAGCATCATAGCTTACAGTAACCCAAACTCTTAGGCTTGAGCAATCCTCTTGCCTGGGGATTACAGGGAAGTAGCTGGGACTACAGAGGTGCACCACTGCACCTACCTAATTTTTCTATTTCTAATAGAAACAAGGGTCTCACTCTTGCTCAGGCTGGTCTCAAACTCCTGAGCTCAGGCAGTCCACCTGCTTGGCCTCCCAGAGTGCTAGGATTTCAGGTGTGAGCCCCTGTGGCCAGCCCATATGTAACTTTTGACTCTCCCCAGATTTAAATGCTGTTAGTTTACTGTTGACCAGAAACCTTACCAATAAAATAAACAGTCAACTAACACATATTCTGTATGTTATATACATATATATATATTACGTACTGTGTTCTTACAATAAAAGAAACGTCAGCACAAAGAAAATGTTATTAAGGAAATTATAAGAGAAAATACATTTCCTATTCATTAAGTGGAAGTAGAGCATCATAAATGTCTTTATCCTCTTTGTCTTCATGTTGAGTAGGCTGAGGAGGCAGAAAAAGAGGAGAGGGGTTGGTCTTGCTATCTTGGGGTGGCAGAGGTGGAAGAAAATCTGCATCTAAGTGGACCTGCACTTCAAACCCATGTTGCTTAAGGGTCAATGAAGTCATTATTTGGGCCTTCTCAGAAAAAGCTTGCCTACTCCTATTCTGAAAGATGCTATACTTCTATCACTGCAATATAATATTGCCCAAGGCTTTTCGGCAGCCCAATTGCACTACTGTACATACTGACTTAATTGTAAGGCTACAGATCACTCAGTATCCATTCTCCCCTCCCTTTTTTACTTAGTGAAAAAATTCTTAGCTACTTGCTACAGACTACATTTCCCAGGCTCCCTTGTAGGAAGGTGTGGCCAGGAGGCCAAGTTCTAGCAGTGGATGTAAGCTGATGTGAAATGTGTCATTTTCAAGCTGTGCTCTTAAAGGGAAGGATGCCCCTCCCCATTCCCTCTTCCTTTTCCCATTGGCTGGGATGTGGACCTGACAGCCATGTGGAAAGGGGTGCAGAGCAAACAAGATAGAAGGATCCTGCTCTCTGGGCTGCCATTTCACCCTGCGCTGTTTATTCTCAATTTTTAAACGGGAAATAAACTTTTATCTTATCTAAGTCATTGTTCTTTTAGGTCTTTGTGACAGTGACAAAATCCATGCCATAAGCAATACAGCTATCACTCTGGACTCCCAAGTAATGTTTACACCTGCAACTATCATGCCAACACCTCCCCAAACTGCACTCACACAGTTAACTTCCGAGCCTTCATTAAAAGACCTTACACTTAGACCTATGATATTTCATATTGTTAGAATCAGCCCATCACTTTGCCTTGACATCTGAGACGTAATTCTGTCACCCAAAGTAGCTTCTGTCCTTTGTAATTTTGTATCATTCTTCAAAGACATTTTAGTTGTGGCACTCAAAGGAAACACAGTGTTCATCAAAACACCTGATCAACATGAAGTACAATGCGGTGGAGAGGACTGTGAGAGGAAACAACAGATCAAAATAAGGTCCAAATGAGTCTGGGTGGCAACTGCATTGTCTTCTATTAACTTTATAAGTCTTTCTCTCTCTTTTACCTACCATCACCAGGGCACCATGAGTAACTACACCAAATATGTTAATGAGAGACCACGACAGTTGCTTTAACACACTTTTCACTGCTTCGTATAAGTCTCTTGATTTCGCTGTGTCTCTTCAGTGACATTATATTTGTCATCAATACCTCTAATAAAAATGGCAGGTTCAGCCATATTTTTAGCCTCAGTGCTGTTGTTCATTGCCAAAGCATCAAATTTAAAATGTAGAAGCTTTCCTCTCCAAACTGCTTTTGACGGATTTTACAGTTTCTTCAATTTGCGTGGCTATAGTCTGGTGACACAAACTGATTTTAGAAATATCCCCCTCTTTCTCCTCACAAATTATATCTGTCATGCTTTCCATACATTGCTTAATAAACTCATCATCAGTAAATGTTTTTGGTTTTGCTATTAAATATGCTGCCACATAACTAGCTTTTATAATGGAATCAATCTGAGTTGTAACTTTTTTTTTGAGACAGAGTCTCACTATGTCACCCTGCGTAGAGTTCTGTTGCATCATAGCTCACAGCAACCTCAAACTCTTGGGCTTAAGTGATTCTCTTGCCTCATCCTCCCAAGTAGCTGGGACTACAGGTGCCTGCCACATCTGGCTATTTTTTTGCTATTGCTGCAGTTGTCATTGTCGTTTGGCAGGCCCAGACCAGGTTCAAACCCGCCAACCCTGGTATATGTGGCCAGCGCCCTAGTCACTGAACTATAGGCACCAAGCCCCGAGTTGTAACTTTTTAAGAAAAATGTTTGTTGAGAAGACAGACATTTTTTTCATTTCTACTATTTTGTCCTTATGACACAATCCTTCATATGCATTGAATTTGGCAGCATGTTTTTGCATACAATACCTTTCAAATTACAGTCTCTGAAAACTTTCACAAATTCCCTGCAAATTAAACAGAGTGCTTTGCTATTTGCCTCAATAAAAAAGTAGTCGTCTGTCCACTTTTCACTGAACAATCTTCCTTCATCCGTAATTTTTCTTTTT
>NW_003852539.1:1195626-1212402 GCF_000181295.1 Otolemur garnettii | reverse complement strand
AATGAAATGGGATTAATTGCTATTTTTTTTTTTTACAGTTTTTGGCCAGGGCCAGGTTTGAACCCACCACCCCTGGTATATGGGGCCAGCGCCCTACTCCTTGAGCCACAGGCACCACCCCATAATTTTTCTTTTTAGGGATTCTGTTTCTATTGAAATGTAACAGAAGCCACCTTGGGATTTAAACAAATAATAATAGATAAGGGACTATATTTATTTTTATTGTAAAAATTAATTGACAATAAAATAGAAAGGTTTAGGCCCTTCCACATTGTGGCAGCTGATGCAGGGTGGGTACCAGGGGGCAAATGTAAAGCAGGACGGGCAATGTGTGAGGTGCTGTCAAGTGTGGAAATGCCCTTAACAATCAAACAAGAATGCCTACCTGATTTCTAAGTAGTATTAAACACCTAACGTTGCAATGATAGGTTGAAATATTACTCACAGAGTCAACATAAGCACATGTAACATCTGATGGTGGAAGATGACACACAGGAAGCCTCACAGTGCAGTAAAACCAAAGCCATGCATGCGTACAAATAGAGCAAATGTATGTTTATGTGACCTTGCAACATGACATTGTTCATGCTCAAGAAATGCATAATCCAATTCCACCAAAAGAATCACCAAAAAATAATCTCATAATATTTTAAGTAAGTTTACAATTTTGTGTTGGGTCACATTCATAGCTATCCTGGGCTGCATGCGGCCAATGGGCTGCGTGTTGGACACCCCTGATCTAATAAGGAGATATCTATTTTTTCTTAAATAACTTTCAGTATTTCCTTCAAGGAATTGGTCCATCTTACCTAAGTTGTCACATTTATGGGTATATAGCTGTTCTTCTTCTTCTTATTATTATTCTTTTAATGTTTGTGTGATCAATAGTGATGTCCTTTCTTCCATTCCTGATATTGATAATTTGTGTCTTCTCTCTTTTCTTTTCATCCTCTAACTAGAGGTTTATTAATTTCATTGCTCTAAGAATCAAAGAACTTTCAGTTTGATACTTCTGATTGTTTTTCTGTTTCCAATTCCAGTAATAGATTTTTTGCTGTTACCCATATTATTTCCTTTTCCTTTTTGCTTTAGTTTTAATTTCTTCTCTTTATCTACTTTTTTTTAGGGTAGATGCTTATATCACTAACTGGAGACCTTTCCTTTCTAACAGAAGAACTTACTGCTGCATGTTTCCATCTATGCACTGTTTTAGTTTCATCTCTAAAATTTTGCTATGCTGTATTTCATTTTCATTCAATTCAAAATATTTTTAAATTTCCTTAAGACTTCCTCTGACACATGGTATATTTAGGCATACCATGTTTAATTTCCATTATTTTGGAATTTCTAACAAACCCTTCTGTTCTTGATTTTTAGTATATGTCCATTATAGTTTATAAATATACTTTCTATGATTTCTATA
The DNA here is from genome assembly GCF_000181295.1 of Otolemur garnettii. Lineage (NCBI taxonomy): Eukaryota > Metazoa > Chordata > Mammalia > Primates > Galagidae > Otolemur > Otolemur garnettii. The sequence goes on along the minus strand of NW_003852539.1, from coordinate 1,210,979 downwards.
CTTCTAAAGTTTTTAGGGTTTGTTTGATGACCCAGAATATGGTATGTTTTGGTGAATTTTCCATGAGTGCTTCAGATGGATGTGTTGTTGGGTGAAGTGTTCTGGAGATGTCAACTAGGTCAAGTAGACTGATAATGTTGTTCAGGTCATCCATATTCTCAGTGATTGCATTTCTATTTGTTCTGTCATTTACTGAGAAAGGAGCACTGAAGTTTTCAATTATACCATCACGTATTTCACTTTTCAATTCTATTAGCTTTTCCATCATGCATTTTGAAGCTCTGTTTTTAGCTACATACACATTTAGTATTGTTATGTCTTCTTGGAAAACTGAACTCTTTAGAATTATTTAATGTCATTCTTCATCCTTGAAAATAATCATTGTTCTAAAATTCTATTCTGTCTGATACTAATATAAAGATTTCAGCTTTATTTTGGTTAGTGTTTGCATAGCATATCTTCTTTTAGCCAATTATTTTTAACCTATTTGTATTTTTTTGTTGTTGAGAGTCTCACTATTTTGCCCTCTGTAGAGTTCTGTAGCATCACAGCTCACAGCAACCTCAAACTCTTGGGCTTAAGATTTTCTTGCCTCAGTCTCCCAAGTAGGTGGGATTACAGGCACCTGCTACAACATCTATTTTTTTTGTTGCAGTTGTCATTGATTTTAAACAGGCCCAGGTCGGGTTCCAACTCGCCAGCCTCAGTGTATGTAGCCAGCGTCCTAACCACTAAGCTACAGGTGCCAAGCCTATTTGTCTTTATATTTCAAGTTGGTTTCTTATAGACATTGCATAATTATGGCTCATTTTTTAAATCCTAATCTGGCAATATCCAATTATTAGGTGGCATATTTGGGCCATTTATATTTAATGATATTATTGACATATTTGAATTAAAGTCCACTATTTTGCTAGCTGATTTTCTTTTTATTTGTTCCATAGCAAATATTCTTTCTTTTTTTTTTTTTTTTTGAGATGGAGCCTCAAGCTATCCCCCTGGGTAGAGTGCCATGGCATTGTGCTCACAGCAACCTCTAACTCCTGGGCTCAAGCAAGTCTCCTGCCTCAGCCTCCCAAGTAGCTGGGACCACAAGTGCCCACCACAACACCCAGCCATTTTTTTAGTTGCAGCCATCCTTGTTGTTTGGCAGGCCCGGGCTGGGGATTTGAACCTGCCACCTTAGGTGTATGTGGCTGGCGCCTTAGCCGCTTGAGCCACAGGCGCCGAGCCACAGATATTCTTTCTATCTTTATCTTTTCTTTAGCTGCCTTCTCTTGTTAGCCTGATTTGGGTTTGTGGGGGGAGGAAATGTTTCTGTTGTTCTGATTAAGGTTTAGTCTTAGGCAAGAAAAGCATCACTAAATCTTAAAGCTGTAGTCTTCTCAATGATCCTACTCCACCCTTGGGTTGCTTCTGAATCCAGAATGTATACTTGTCTTCTCCCCAGGGTTCAAGATTTTTTTTCCAGTTCCCTTGTCTCAAATGCAATGGGATTTAATCAGTACCTTAAGAGTGACAGTGCTTTTTCTTTTCTACATACACACTAAAAAAATTAAGGCTTTCATTCATAAGAGAAATAGAAGTGTCCAAGTAGAGTTTCTTGCCCCCCCCCCCCCCCCCCCCCCCCCGCCCAGAAGCATCTGTTCCACTCCTCTAGCAATTCACTATAAGGAAGACTTTCTGTAGACTCTCCCAATCATTTCTGTGTATTTGTTGTGGGGTTCACGGAGACATGCCTGCAAGAGGGTACAGACTTCCCTCTGTTTATAACTCCTGTGGGCTTCAGTATCCTTTGCCAATGTGTACTCAGCCAAATTTCACCTGTTCAACAACTACCCTACTCGATTCTTGTGGGTACCTGGCTGCTTCTTGCCCAGGTAAGTCAGCACTCGTCTCCTTTTTTTCCTGCAGACACCTGTCTCTTTTAGATTCTGGGTCTGCTAGTTGCCAATGGGCTGAAGAAAAGTTGTTAACTTATTATTTGTTGAGCTTATTTTAAGAATAAGTTTGGGAACAATGCTTTTCTAGCTCTTTACCTCTTTAAGTAGAGTCTACAACTCTTTCATTTAGGTACTTATGCATCTTTTGCAATAGCAAGCAGAAGAAGGCATGGCAGTTATAGTAATCACTGTCTTCTTGGAAACTTCGTTTACCAGCTTTAGGATTGACAGAAGTTCCAGAAATGCCTCTATTGTTTTTGAGAAATGTAAGTTATAGGGGGACAAAATAACATAGGAGTTAAGTAAAACACAAATGATGTACCAATTTTTCACAAAGCAAAAGGCAGAATCTTCGTAAATTATCCATCAGCTATACACCTAGACAACTGTCTTATTGAAAGCAAGTACCAGTCTGCAATTGGCTGGCAAAGAATATGATGCTCCATAGTAAACGCATGGATAAATAAGAATAAAATAGCACTAAAGGATTTCTAGCCCATTTAAGTCAACTTCAGAATTTTTCATAAATTTTTCATACATATCACTATATATTTTTTTTTTGGCAGTTTTTGGCTGGGGCCAGGTTTGAGCCCACCACCTCCGGCATATGGGACTGGTGCCCTATTCCTTTGAGCCACAGGCACTGCCCCCATATCACTATTTAGTGAGAAATATGACAGGAAGCTAATTACTCAAAAGTAAATCAATGATAAAAATACATTCTTATATTTTATTTATTGTGTTTTCTTCAAAAGTAAGTTTTGTCATTAAACATTAACTACTTTATATATTATTATTAACAATAATGATGATGGGACAACTACCAGCTAGTAATTACTCACTGCAAACCAGAGACAATGCTTAGCTAACTACAAACATTTTTTCCTTCCATCCCCACAACAATTCAGTGAGAGAACTGGGACTCAGAGGAATTAGGAAACTTGTCCAATGCTCAGAGTTAGTATATTCTTGAACAAGAATTCAATCCCAAATCAGATTCTGAAGTTCTTACTTTTAACTTCTGAGCTAGACTTCCCCAGAATTATGTTAATTAAGATTTTCTATGGCCCATTGAGGATTTCTTGCTGTCATTTACAATGCTGGAAAAAAGATCTACCCTTGCATATGAATACAGAAGCATCAAAAATGCCCTATTGGCTGAATCAAGTTGTCCAATCAGAAAGACTTTCTGTTTCAGAATGGCAACAAGGGACTATTTATTGAATGAGCTTGACAACTGACCTTTATGAGATTGATTTGAAAAGAGGGCCTAACTGTCCTCCGTGTTTTCTGAATCTTTCTCTTTCTCTCCCTTTCTCTCTGTACATATGTATCTGTATATATGTGTGTGTGTATAAAATATTCTTTGCCCCCCAGTACTGTATTACCTAGTTATTTAGTCTTTTGAAATTATATTTATATTTTATAAGCCATAACTAACTCAAGAATAACAAGCTTTCCATACAACATCAACCATCTCTTATGAGGAGGTGTAGTGTGACATTCTAAGGTTAACCAAGACATCTGGAGTATGGCAACTGGAAAAAAATGAGTTAAAAAAACAATAATGTGAACAGCTACTACTAAATCTTCAGTTGGGAGAAGCAAGATATATTCATGCACATTTAACCTAAAAAGACCTGCATACAAAAAGATAGCAGATTACCAGGAAAGATGATAATAAGCAATGGCAATTGTCAGCAAAGTAGAAAGGAAGAGCAAAAAAAAGTAGTCAACCTGGGGAAATTTAGTTCAAGGGTAAATACAAGCCACCCTCTATAACTCCAAGATGGAGGGCAACCCCAGGTGAGTGCACCAGAATCTTTAAATTATAACACAAAATAATAACAATATAGAAAGGGTCTTCTCAATCTTTTAGGAGTCAAGATAAATACCAAAAGTGAATCTATTTAGATGACAAATGGTGGAGGAAATAGCTAGAGGCAACTGATCCAGGGCCTCTCTTCTCCTAAACTTCCCTGGCTTCCCTGAGAGGCAGAAAAGGAGGGATAATATTTCCACACACCTGTAATCCATTCCCAACATACCAGTGAGCTTCCGTCCACCAAGTAGAAAGCTCTGTAACAACTTATGTCAATAAGAAGTAGTTCCACTATGTTTGGTCTACTCCATTTAAGAAGTTGAGAAAATATATAACATAACAAAGTAATATTTTTATAGAAAGTAGTTAAACACTAAAACATTTTGATGCTCAAAGGGCAAGGTTTAGTTGTAAAAATTAACTTTTAGAATGCCTGATTTTCTGAGGATGCAGAAATATAAGGTATGAATACTCTGTATTTTATTGGGCTTTGAGATATTTTTATCAAATCATTTTATTATCTCAATATATTTTTAAAGTTTGAATTAGGCCAGGCACAGTGGCTCACGCCTATAATCCTAGAACTCTGGGAGGCTGAGACAGGTCGGATTGCTGGAAATCAGGAGTTTGAGACCAGCCTGAGCAAGAGTGAGACCCTATCTCTACCAAAAATAGAAAAATTAGCCAGGCATTGTGGTGAGCACATGTAGTCCCAGCTACTTGGGAGGCTGAGACAAGAGGAACACTTGAGCTCCAGGAATTGGAGGTTGTTGTGATCTATGATGCCACGGCAGTCTATCAAGGATGAGGGTGACAGAGTGAGACTCTAAAAAACAAAAATAAGTGTGAATTAACCTTAACAGGACCCATCATGGCTTTAAAGTATTACAATGAGTGATCAAATGATCCAATGCTGGGCATCTTGGAGGTGAAGAGGGTTATATTAATTAGTATACTGTAATAATTGGTATAAGCCAAGGCACCAGCCAAGGCTGGTGGGTTTAGCAGCCCAGGCCTGCTAAACAACAATGACAACAACCCCCAAATAGCCAGGTATTGTGTGGGAACCTGTAGTCCCAGCTACTCGTGAGGCTGAGGCAAGAGAATTGCTTAAACCCAAGAGTTTGAGGTTGTTGTGAGCTGTGATGCAACAGCACTCTACTGAGGGTGACATAGTGAAACTCTGCGTCAAAAAAAAAACCTGAAAAAACAACATAAATGTGTTATGAATAAATCAAATGTTTTGCATTAAGGTGAGCAGATCTTCCCCCTTTATATGTGGCTCAAAAATCATTTTTTATTAACATTGCTTAATGGTAACACTAATATGCTAGGTAAGGCCAGGTGCCTTAGACTTAAGTAAAATGATCAATAATGTGGTTATATTATCCCTAATGAAATATATCATTAATGAGAATTGAATGATTATACAGAAAAATAATGATTTGAAGACTGAAGGCATGTCTTTAGTTGAATACCTCAGGCAAGTCCTAGGCCTTGGTTTTCTCAGCTCTAAAATCAGAAGGTTGAATTTAATTATCCCTAAGGTCTTTTCCAGCTATAAAATCTCTGTATTTTTTGTACTAAATTAATGGCTACCAGTTCTATGACACCAGTGTTTACTTTTGCTGTGCATGCTTGATTCTGCTAAGAATCAAGAAAAAAGGCTTGGTGCCTGTAGCTCAAGTGGCTAAGGCACCGGCCACATACACCAGAGCTGGCAGGTTCGGAGGCAGCCTTGTGGAGCTCTGTCCTCTTAGGCAGATTTTCTTGATTCTTTCAGCATACAGAGGTGTGGTAATTAAGAAAAGAAAAGGATTAAGGAAGAGGGATCAGAGAGGAGAAAAGAAAATGAAGACATAAAGGCTAAGCACTTTCGTCCTTGATCTGAGAGACGGTTGCCCTCTCACCTTTTCTGAGATCTGTCAGCACCTACAGGATGGATAGCACCACAACTACCCCGCTAGTCCTAGGTTCCTAGGGTTTACTAATAAAGTGGTTTGCATCTTAGAAAATGAAATGAAACCAGGGAGGAACACACAGAGGGCTTCTGGGGTAATATTCTAGATCTTAAATTGGTCACTTTCTTCATGAATTTTTTTGTATCAATCAACTTTCCTAAGACAAAATTAATGAATTAAAAATATGTATCACATTCAAACAAAATGAAGAGCCATTCTCTTTTAAAGAAGAGGTCTCATCTCCAGAGGAATAATTAAGAGACTATTAAATATCAACCCTAAAGGTTTCAGTGAAAAACCTCCCCAGTCCCCTTGAGTAAATAAGGAAAGCTGTGTAAGCAAGCACAGTGGAGGCAAAAATCCCATGTGAGAATAAGAGGAGGAACAGAAAAAAAGAAGGTCCTCTAGATACTTCATGAAGCCCAGAAAGGCTGATGTGGCTATAACCAGACCAGCATTTCAACTGGCCTCCTGATAAGTTCCAGGAATCAGAGGCCAAGGATTATGATCTTGCCTCTGAGCAGAGTCAAATGAAAACTCCTGGGTCTCAGATCTTCCCATAGTTTGTATTTAAGTTATAAGAATGAGCCCGAGAACCAGGTTGTCTCTAAAAGAAAACAAAACCTTAGGCAGAATCTTCATTGTGTGAAGTTCAAGAAGGCTTTTGAACTGTGGGCCTCACCATTTGCATTTCTGACTATTTACTTTTTTGCCTCGAGAAAGGTCCAGACAACCACTACCTGTTCAAATCCTTTCATTTCAAACCTACTGTTCATATGTCAGTTTTCATCTTTACTTTTCTTTTTGGTTCTTCTGGATACCAGAATTATCCGAGTTCCCTGACCACTTTACATCACCTTCTGCTGACCTTCTCCCCCTCCTACACTCTGTAACACTCATTCCTCACATTCAACAGGTGTTTACTGAGCACTTGCTGTGTCTTAGGCCCTGTTGCAGATGCTGAGGATAAAATGGTGAACCACATGTATGTGGCTTCTACACTGGTGCAGGGTGTAGTATGGAGGGGAAGGAGAAGGTAGATGTGAGACAGCCATCTAAAGAAATTAATACTGATTTTGGTCCATACCATGTAAAGATGAGATGCTATGAGAGGCAATGACAGGGGTGATCTAACTCAGCTTTGAGGAGCTGGCATTTAAACTGTGACCTGAATAATGAGATGGAGGCAGGCAAGTGAAAAGAGACAAAAGCATGTTCCAGGCAGTAGGCAAAGGTACATGCAAAGGCCAAGAGAAGAAAGACTATTAGTACTGGGAGACCTAAAAGAAAGCTGGACATACAAATGGTGTTATCAGAGAGACAAATGGTTGATGTGTCCACATATGGATAGTTTGTGCAGACCTGCCACTCTGCTAGGAGATATTGGCATCGACAATTGACCATGATTGATTGTTCAATCAACAAAAGTAGTATCTTGAATTTATGGTATGATTTACATGTACATTGTAAGAGGACTCTCAGTGGCAAGTGCTAGAAAGACCAATCAAAACTTGTTTAAGCAGATAGCTATTTATTAGTGTGTATATCTGAAAAGTCCAGGGGGAGGGCTACCCTCAGGCATCAAAGCTTCAAATTTCCTATGGAGACATAATGTGACTCATACACATCATCACTTCAATCTATAACCCACATAAAAATTATGAGTCAGATATTTTACATTGCTTTTTCATAGTGTCTGAAATCCAGTGTGTCTTTCCTACTTACACCACATCTCGGTTTGTACTAGTCACGTTCCATGTGCTCTGTGGCTAGTGACTACTATTTGGACAAGCCCTCGGGTTTGCTCAGTTTTTACATATTTGAGAATGAACTAGATTGTCTTCCTAGAAGTCTGAGCAAACATTTCTTAGAGATCATTGGCTCTAAAGGAGTCATGTGACTACCTTGAATCAACCTGTGACCAGGGAGAAAGTGATGAGCCCAGGGGTTGAGACCCAAATCACATGCTGTACTCCAGGAGTGCACTAGAGGGTGGGCCTCTATGTCAGGGATGGAAATTTATCACTTTTGGTTGCCTGGCATCCATTAATCTGACCTCAAAGAGATGGGAGAGAAGATTGTTATCTCTGGGAAGTATGAGTCCAGGGCTTATAAAAGGTACCACTTTTATTTTCTGTTTTAAATGCAGTATTTTGCTGTATAGTTTCTTGCTACTAGAGTTTTATTTTTATTTTTGCTTTTAATTAAAACGATAAACTTAGGGGTTTTCTTTTGTTGTTCTTGTTCTAAAAAGGTTAAGATCAAATGGAAGAATGATCTAACAGTAGGGTGAATGAATGTCTTGGTTTCCCTAGGACAATCTTGGCTTATACCAATTATTACAGTATACTAATGTGGCTGGCACCCTACTCACTGAGCTACAGGCACTGAGCTAACATATTTATGTTATCAATAAAAAAAATCCTTGGCTTGGTGGCCATAGCTCAGTGAGTAGGGCACAAGCCACATACACTGAAGCTGGTAGGTTCGAGCCCAGCCAGGGCCTGCTCAACGCCAATGACAACTGCAACCAAAAAATAGCTGGGCATTGTGGTGGGTGCCTGTAGTCCCAGCTACTTAGGAGGCTGAGGCAAGAGAATTAATTAAGCCCAAAAGTTTGAAGTTGCTGTGAGCTGTGACACCACAGCACTCTACAGAGGGTAACAAAGTGAGACACTACCTCAATTTTAAAAAATCCTTAAACATTTTATCACACTTTTCTGATATCCTGACATTCTTTGCTTCTTATATTATTTCTACTTTTAATTATATAAGTAAGCTGAATCTTTAAAAAAAAAAAAAAAAAAGCACTTCAGCATGCTTTTAAGTGGCGAGAATGCCAGTCACTAAATTCTTTGTCATAAAAGGAATCTAGAGATTGCTACTATTCAATTAGTTAGCCAAAAACCCCCAGATGCAGCAAAATTACATATGTCTTGACCCTCTGATCTAGGAATCTATCCCCAAGACACACTGGCAACATGTAAAATGGTATGTGCCCGAGGCAATTCACTAAAGGACAATTCATAATCACAAATGACTGAAAACACCCTCCAAAGTCCATCAGTAGGAAGCTGGTTGAATAAATTACGACACAATCATATAATGAAATATTATGCAGAGAAAGGAGTGAGGAAAATCTCTGTATACTGATATGAAAGAAAAGTGAAAATGCAGAATGCAGAAAAGTGTACATAGCATGCTACTTTTTGAATTAAAAAGGGAGATGATATATATACATACATATATATGTATATATGCGCCGGTATTTTTAAAAGAAGAAATGGAAAGATAAAAACTAACAAAAATGGGTTACCCATAGAAGAAAGGAAAGAACAATGGGGAGAGGGTTTGGATGGAAGCAAGGTCTCTCCAAATGCACCATATTTTATTGTTTTAACTTTGAAATCATACATGTTTTATATAATTAAAAAATTAAACCAAATAGAAAAGAAACAATGTAACCCATAAAGATCAAAGTAATCTGAAATCTTTTTTTTTAAAACAACTTCGTTATTTATATTTTATTTTTACAAAAAGGCAAACAGAAAGGGTCACCCCCAGAAAGTGCAGAAGAGGCCAGTGCCAATAAGAACAGGTCTGACTACTCTTCCCTACCTCGGTAATAGCAAAGAACAAAACATTGTCCAAGCATGGACTAAAGGCTTATGTTAACAAGGTCAGTCTGTTTGGGCCAGCCAAGGGGAAGGGAGCAGCAGACATTCTGTGCAGTCCATGTCCATGAGGAGGAAAGGCCGGGGTCAGTCTATTGAGGCCTGGGTGGGTTGGGGCCTGGAATCCTTCTCTTGGAAGGCCTTCTGGGTCGTCGTCCCCAGGGCATGTGGGCCACGGGGAAGATAACATGGAAAACCTCTGTGGACCACAGGGGCCCGCTGCTGGTAACAGGGTGTGGGGAAGTAGGGCATGTGGGGCTGGGGACCCCCAACTAAAGTCGGGTTCAAAGGAAAATCCTGTCTGGGTAGATGAGGGGACGTCAGAATGGAAATAGAATTGATCAGACTGGAAAGTATGGTCGGAGGAAAAATAGGTATCTTGGGGACAGAATGGGATCTGGGGCATCCCCGGGTGAGGGGTAATGAGAGGAAGCTGTGGAGGCAGAAGCGTGATCAGGGGCGGGGGCTCGAGCAGGGAGTGGCGTCTGCCAGCACAGGCAGATGGGGACAGTAAGGACCTGCGATTTCTGTTGGGCCGGGAGGACAATTCGACACTCTTCACAGGCTGCTTGATCCACCTGCCCACAGGGTAGCGGGGCAGCTCCACACCCCAGGCATCGGCCATGTGGGCCAGCAGCAGCTGGGACAGCTCGCGGTGCACAGCTCCAGTGCACCCCGTCCGTCCACCGGTGCTGCCACGCATGCCGGAAGTGGAAGTGCAAGTCCAGCGCGTCCAGGTTGTGCCTCCTGGCCTCCACGAAGCTGTGGAAGTTGGCTTCGACCACGTCGAATTTCAGGGAAGTGTTGTAGGGGAGGGCCTCGGGCTCAGGTGGAAGGAAGGGTGTAGTGGTCCTCTCCCCTACCGGCATGGTCGGGTTCCACAGCAGGAGGCAAGATTCGGGCAGCACCCGGCGCAGGCGCTGGAACAGGTGCTCCAGGTTCTCCAGGTAGTTACTCCAAGAGTCGTGACTGTACCTGGAGATGTCCCAGAGGCAGGAGTTCGTGATGAGCACGTCGGGGACGTGCTCGCCTGATTGCAGCTCTTCCGGGATGCTCTCAAGGTACTCCGAGTACACGCGCGTGAGGAAGTAGAAACGCACCAGGTGGTGGTCAGAGCAGTACTGGCGGACCTCACGGTAGGTTACGCCATTGTGCATAAGGCCCCACTGGCCCCCCTCCATCAGCTCATCCTGTTCAAAGCTTATCTCCCCCTTCGCCTTGAGCTGGCTGCGGGTGAGCAGGCAGTCCTTCTGCAGCAGGAGCACCAGGTCCTTGTACACCGACCTCTGCACAGAGTCCCCCAGGACGACCACGAATTTGTTGTGGAGCAGCTGCTGGATCTCAGAGGACTTTAGGTGGACAGTGACATCCATGGCACATGGCCAACCTCCTCACTTTGCAGGGGGTGGGTCTGTGGATTGCTCACCTCACTGAACAACAGAGAAGATGAAAAGAGAGCCCATATATCAAGGGCCTAGTACAGAGCCTGCCAGACACGAGCACTCTTTAATGCTTTAGGCTCAGCAGAGGCGCCCGTGCGGCAGACTCCAGGGAAAACATGGGCCTGCAGACAGCACCTCGCTCAGACCTTCCCAGTAATCTGAAATCTTCAGTGGCTTCCCACTATCTACCCACTGAGTTCAAACTCCTGAGTGTGGATTCAATGCTCTCTTTAGTCTGCTCCAGCCAAACATTCCCAGCTCACATCCTGAGGCTCCTTCTCCCATCTGCTGTCCTCATGCACAAACATTATTTGAGTACCTACTTTATTCTGCTAGCTAGACTTTACCTCCTTACAGATGGAATCCACCTCTGTTTCATGCCGGAAGTCTACAGTGTTCAATCTCTAGAGTTAGCATAACAAAAATTTGTGATAATTACAGCATCCTAAAGTTGTTGGGTAGAAATTTTATATTTATTCTGAATAATACAAAGAAGACATAGTTTCTTGATTTTACACATATTACAAAATACCCAGCTAAAGAGTAATTTTCTATAAAACAAAGACAATAATTGAAACAATCCAATATCCATCAGCAGATGAATGTAGGGTGGCTTGTATCTACCATGGAATATTATTCAGACTTGGAAAGCAAGGAATTCTGACACATGCTACCACATGGATAAACCTTGGAGACATTATACTAAATATAATAAGCCAGACACTAAATACTGTAAGGTTCCTCTTATATGAAGTAACTAGAGTAACCGCAGTCACAGAGACAGAAAGTAGAATGGTGGTTGCCAGGCACTAGAGGGAGTTTCAACTTTGCAAGCTAAAAAAAGTTCTAAAAAGGATGGTGGTGGGTTGCACAGTGTGAATGCATTTAATGCTACTGAACTGTGTGCTTAAACATGCTTAAAATGGTAAGTTTTATGCCATGTATATTTCACGACAAAAAAAAAATTTAAAGAAGGAAAATGAATCATTTAGGAATACCTTGTAATGTTGACTCCTTTTATAAATGTAACAAGCTTTTAACCAAAGCTATCCTCTCCAGGGCCATTGAGGATATGAGAAAAGAAACTTGGCTTTTTGCTTAGAACAAGGTACCATGCTCTCGTCACCAAGAGTACTTCCAACAGAAACTTTCTATCCTGGGACCACTTTGCACCCTAGGCTTTGTAGAAGTAGGAGTTACACACAGCTGATTAATGTAAAAGGTGTTTCCATGATTCTTGTGCTCGTTCCTAATCAAAGCTTTGTGTTGGCATTGGTCTGTAGTATTTGTATTTGTGCCTCTGAGTAAAATGCTCTATCCCATCCAAGCATTCTCTTCCATTCCCACTGGAAAACCCACTGAACTCTGGGCTACTGCCACTTAGGAAGAATTTACCTTTGACTCAGTTTTAAAACTCTGCCTTTTGTACCATATTAATATGAAATATAAATAATAGGGGAAACTATATGAGGAGAGAGGAGGTACATGGAACTCTCAGTACTTTCAGATCAATTTTTTATAAACCTAAAACTGCTCCAAAAATATAACTATTAATTAAAGAAAATAACACCCTGTATCTTAAATTCTTTGAGTTGCTGGTAGACAGTAAATGGTCTTATGATCCATATAAGTAAAATTATGCTTTTTTAAAACAAGGAAATATGTTCTTTTTAAAATACGTAATATAGATGGCCAGAAATTAAAGTCATATTGTTCTGGGGAATCACCATTGTAACCATATTTGAACATTATAGGAGGAAAAGAGCATAAAATTAGAATCCAATCCCTAGTTTCTGGTCCTTTCTGAGTTGGAAATACCTCACCCTTCTCACACATGGCTTTGCTTCTTTCTTGCCCCTTAAAGATTACAAAAAGATACACTGAAGTCTTTGACCATATGGGCAATTAAATACTGCCAAGAATAGGTTATTGAAAAGCCCTTCTAAGAATTATTTAAAATGTGGATAGCAAGCTTACACTTCTAGCAATGACAGAGCAGCTGGTAGCAGATCAACCTTTCTGCTAAAAACATTTATAAAAGCTGGACAAAATGCCACATACAAACACAGGCACAAACGGACGCACACACTCACACATGCAAGCCACCTGCCTGAGAGGTCAAGATCCCAAAGAACAAAAACACTCACTGAAGGGACCCCTCTGGCCATGGTCACATTATTTCCTCAGGATAGTTGATAATGTACAATACAGAACATAGAAGCCAAGAAGTCAGCACCTAAGAGAATATGGCAGTCCCAGTGGGCTGGACAAACAAAATTTAGGATTCAGAGACCATTGAGAAGGGCTTTCAGTTGAGTCTCTATAAGAAATCGATTAAGAAGAAACCAGAAATAGACCAGCATCAACTGGATCGAGGTAATATTCCCATACTCTATGTGGGGAAATGAAATCCTCTCTAAAGAAAGTTAACATCATCCACAGGCTCTACCATTTTCCATACATAATGTCCAGTATTCAATAAAAAATACCAAACATTCCAGAAAATAGACCAAACTATTGAAAGCCAAAAGAAAAACAGACAGTAAAAACAGATTCACAGGTGATCTGTATATTGGAATTATCTGACATGAACTTTCCACTGATTGACAAAAACCTTAAGCCATCACTTCACAAGAAAAAGAGAAGACCCAAATGGGCAATAATCAAGAAAAGAAGCTCAATATCATTAGTTATTAGGAAATGCAAATTAAAACCACAGTGAGATACCATTACAAACCTCTCAGAGTGATTTTAAAAAATTAAGTGTTGGTGAGGACATGAAGCAATTTGAACTCCATAAACTGCTGGTATAAGCTGGTACAACCACTTCATAAAATTTTTATGTAGCAATTACAAAAGTTAAACAGACACACACCCTGTGGCCCAGGAATTCCATTCCTGGTTATATGTGTACGCATAAAAATAAGTGTTTATGTCCACTTTGGATATTATCCAAAAGATAATATCCAAGAAAATAAAATCTTAATTATAATAGCCCCAAACTGTAACCAACCCAAATGTCCACCAATGGTAGAATGGAGTGTCCCACTATAACATGGTCATCCAAACAATAATTTGGGACAACAGGAAAGAACAAACTCCACCCACACAACTCATGATGAAGACCATAAACATAACATTGAGGGGAAAATTCCAGACAAAAAGAGAATACACTATACGATTTCATTTATGTAAAGATTAAAACCATGCAAAATTCCGGGCGGTGACTGTGGCTCAGTGAGTAGGGTGCCGGCCCCATATACCGAGGGTTGCAGGTTCAAACCCAGCCCCGGCCAAACTGCAACAAAAAACAGTCGGGCTTTGTGGCAGGCACCTGTAGTCCCAGCTACTCAGGAGGCTGAGGCAAGAGAATCTCCTAAGCCCAGGTGTTGGAGGTTGCTGTGAGCTGTGATGCGACAAAGTGAGACTCTGTCTGTTAAAAAAAAAAAAAAAAACTATGCAGAATTCCCTTGTGAGATAAACCAGAACAGTGGTTACATTTGGTGGGTAGATGATAATGACTGATAGAGGACCCAAGTAAGATTTCTGGTAAGCTGAAAAGTGGGAATGCTCTATTCTTGTCCTGGGTGAATACTAGATAATTGTGTTCATTTTTTGTAAATTCTACAAACTGTATACTTAAGATTTATGCAGTTGGTGTGCATACCGTATACAGCAGAACCTCCATAGTTGCCCACCTCCCGACATTAATCACCTCCTTAAGTTAACCTAATTTTCAGACACTGGACATGCACCAGATGTACCTATCAGTACAATAGGCCTAGTTTCTTATGTTGACCACCTCTTTATGTTGACCAGTTTGTTACACTCTTTTGAGTGGTTAATTTACAGAGGTTTGGACAACTAGGCATTCCCTGACTGTGGTCAGAGGGCACATGGACCAGAATATTCTGAAGACAGCTTTCAACTGTGATTCACTTGCCTTCCATAAAGCAATGGGTCTCCTTCTGGGCTCTCTTCCCTGAAGACACACTCTCTCTAGTCCATCTGTCTTCCACATCTAATTTGGATTTTATCATAAGTGGTTAAATTTGTTTTACCAATTTAAACCAAAAGTCAACATATTCAAAATTAAAGTTTTCATCATCCCTTCTCGCTTTGTGAATTCCCTTTCATATCTTCCATCACAGATAGAGGATGACCCATTACGCTGATGCTAAAGGTAGAAAGTTTGTCTCTACTGCACCATTACAGGATTATAGGAGGGGAAGCCGTCACTCAGAAGTCTTCCTCAAACTCATGACCTCTTCTCCAACCACATTACTTTCATTTTCTTTTGTTCATTCACTTATTCACTGACCTACTGTGTATTTGAGAAGTGTGTAGTGCCTGCTAGGCCCTCCAGGAAAGAGCCACATTATTAACAATCTGTGGGCTGAGAATCGACAGAAGCAAGTCAGATACAGTCCCTGACAACTGAAGCCCTTGGCTTTCACCTGGATGCTCCCAATTGCTTTCTTTTTTTTTTTTTTAATTTTTTTTTTTTTTTT
>NW_003852539.1:1173424-1187152 GCF_000181295.1 Otolemur garnettii | reverse complement strand
AGTCCTAGTTCAGCACCCTGGAGCAGTCGGGTGGTGGGGGAATGGCAGCGGTAGTGTAGGGTACGCAAGCGATCAGATCAGTCTTATTTCGGCCCCACCAGAGTAGCTGGGGGGAGTGGAGGACTCCTTCACTGTGGCCTGTTGGACGTGTGCGGCACTAGCAAGCCGATCCATTCCCTCCCAGCCTGGGAGCCAGAGTGGGGAACTCCTCCACCTCCATCTGTGGGACACACGTGGCTCTAATATACAGTTCTTGGCCCTCCCAGAGCGCTAGACTCCTTCACCGCCTCCTGCAGGGTGCGCGTGGCTCTAGCAAGCAATTCTGGGCCCACCCAGCACAGGTGCCTGGGGCAAGGAACTCTTCCACTGGCCCCCGTGGGGTGTGCGTGTCTCTAGAAGGCTGTTTGGGGTCTGCCTGGAATGGAGGACTCTTCTGCCACTGCCCGTAGGACACCCGTGGCACTAGCAAGCAGTTCTGGGCCCACCCAGAGCCCTGGAGCAGAGATCTCCTAGGCTGCCTGTGGGGTGCACAGCTCTAGCAAGCAGTTTTGGGTCCTCCCAGAGTGGGGGAGACTCCTCTGGCACTGCCCGTGGGGTGTGCAAGGCTCTAGCAAGTAGTTCTGTGCCTGCCCAGAGCAGGGGAAATCCTCTTTGGCCACCCGCTGCCCGCAGGAGGTGTGCTAGCAAGCAGTTCTATGCCCACCCAGAGCCTTGGAGCAGGGATCTATTCTGCCGCCTCTGGGGTGTGCAGCTGTAGCAAGCAGTTCTGGGCCCTCCCAGGGTGGGGGACTGGTCCGTTGCCACCTGTGGGGGTGTGCGGGGCTCTGGCAAGTGATTCTGTGCCTGCCCAGAGCAGTGGGAAGTCCTCTGCTGCCTCCTGCCACCAGCAGGAGGTGTGCGGCTTTAGCAAGCAGTTATGCACCTGCCCAGAGCCCTGGAGCACACGGCTCTAGCCGCACGTGGAGCACACGGCTCTAGCAAGCAGTTCTGGGCCCTCCCAGAGTGGGAGACTCGTCTGCAGCCACCTGCAGGGGTGCGCTAGGCTCTAGCAAGTACTTCTGTGGCTGCCCAGAGCAGGGGAACTCCACTCCAGCCACCCACCACCCGCAGGAAGCTTGCAGCTCTAGCAACCAGTTCTGGACCTGCCCAGAGCCCTGGGGCAGGGTTCTTCTCTGCCGCCCATGGGGTGCACGGCTCTAACAAGCAGCTCTAGACCCTCCTGGAATGGGGGACTCGTCCGCCACCACCGGCGGGGGTGCACTAAGCTCTAGCAAGTACTTCTGTGGCTGCCCAGAGCAGGGGAACTCCACTCTGGCGACCCGCCACCTGTGGGAAGCTTGCCGCTCTAGCAATCAGTTCTGGACCTGCCCAGAGCCCTGGGACGGGGTTCTTCTCTGCCGCCCGTGGGGTGCACGGTTCTAGCAAGCAGTTCTAGGCCCTCCCGGAGTGGGGGACTCGTCTGCTGCCACCGGCGGGGCTGCGCTAAGCTCTAGCAAGTACTTCTGTGGCTGCCTGGCACTGGGGGCTTCTCTGCGGCCGCCCGCCACCTGCGGGATGGGGGCGGGTCTAGTAAGCAGTTCTGGGGCCCGCTTTGTACCTGTATTTTATGTTCTTAAATGATCTTCTTTGGATTTATAGCTTGCCGAACTTCTTTCTGGGCTCAGCTCCCTGTCTTTGACTTCATAGATTCTGATTCCAACCAGTTTTTCTTCCTTTGTTCAGGAGCCTCTGACCAGGGTTGCTACCAGTCGGCCATCTTCCCAGAATCCACCCCCCAATTGCTTTCTATGGTGTTTCACTGACAAGTGCTGCTCCCCACTCCACTCCTCTCTCTGCACTACCAGTTCACAGCTCTCTCCCCCAACACATATGCCCTTTATACATGTGTGCACAACAACATCACATTATTTAAATAAGCTGATTAAAGATCACTTGGAAAATATGTAAAGGAACAAAAAAAAAATCCTATTATTCATATCCCTGACATCCAAAGATTGTTAATAACGTGGCTCTTTCCTTTATTCATTTTTTTAATGACGACTGTCTTCCCAGTGTACAAGTTTGGTCATTTCCCTCTCTTCTCAGAAGGTGTCAAGTCATTACACTGCCTGTAGGACCAAGCTCCTTCTCCTGAGTACTCAACCTAAGCACAAGTAACAATCTAGGCCCAGCTGTCTTTCTGGGCTTTTCTCTGGTCATCCTGCCCATCCCCAACCATGACCCTTGGGTCCACAACATCACTCCTGATTGTGGGCTGTGGATGCCAGGTCTCCTGCCTCTGTGTCTGCTCACACCGTTCCCTAGGTCTGCAATGATCTTCTCTCACCTCTCCAGCCTCAAAAACTCCCACTCATCATTCAAAACCAGGTTCAAATATTACTTCTGCTTAGACTTACTTGTGTGACATCTGTCACAGCATGCTGCTATTATATGGGAAACAGCATAATTGTTAATGATACTGACTCAGACTACTTGAGTTCAAGTCCGATCTATGACCTGCTAGCTGTGTGTCCTCAGGCCGATTATTTAATCTGTCTTTGCCTCAGCCTCATGTGCATAAGAGGATAAAATACAAAACTCCTCTCAGAGTAGTTCTATAAGAATTAGGTGAGATGATCCTACTAAAGGGCAACTCAGTACAATGCCTGGTACAGAGTAGGTACTCAGAACATGTTGCTTGCTGTAACTGTCAGATGTCTGCCTCTTCCCCCTAGACTGTGCACATCCCAGAAGAAGGATTTCTCATTTGCCTTTTGACCTCTCCATCCCACACCCAGTTCAGAGTTAAGTGCTTTATAAACATTTGAGACATGAATGAATGAATGAGTGAGTGAGTAAGTATGGGAATGGTCTTCCAAGTCTTCTTGACAAATTCTCTAGCTATACATATTTCAAAGTAAAAAAAAAAAAAATAAAAGGAGGTAGAAAATGGGAAGAATGATAGGAAGAAGGGAGCAGATGAAAGAGGAGAGGAAAGAGGAGAGAAAGAAGAAGAATTCAATGGATTGCCACTAGTGTTAATGGCATTAGACTCGTGTGTGCACAAAACATAGGCATCAATCAGCACCCCAGGCAGCAGACCCTCTTGCTGGTGACTCTTTGGAACCCAGGAATATGTTGGCCCTTATACTTGGTGCCAAGCTCAATTTTCCATTCTGTCCTCTGGGGCAACTGACGGGCCTTGGATTGAGTGGTCACGAGAAGGAGCTTGGTCCTACCAATGGGACTCTGCCCAGAGAGGGGACCCTCAGATGGCCGACTAGCCCAAGTGACATATCTACAAGAGCCAAATGGGGCCTCCCCAGGAGGTTCCAGGACATGGAGCTGAAGAAGGATGTGCACCAGGCATCCTCATATTCCCCTGGACAGATGCAGCGCTGGATTTCTGGAATACTTAAAGGTTCCTATGAAGTCAAAGTATCTTTGCAAAACCTGTTTTTACTGACTCTGGAGACACTGGCTTCTACTTCTATTCTAAAGTCAGTGATAAATCCCCAAGAACTCATTAGTAGTGTCTAGCACACATAACAGTACAGAAAGCCTTTGTTTTCCTGATTAGTAAAGCTACATAAATTTTTAACTGATTATTAAGAAATAAATGCCAACCTTTGCAGAAAAATACATGTTTCACTGTCTCTGACTGAAAAGCAAGGAGGCCTTCAGAGACTGTACGTCAGCCCAGACCAGGTGGTCTCAGCCCAGCCTGTAGGGCCCAGCTCCCCCCAGGAAGCTGTTTGCAAAGGCAGGTCAGTCATCATAAGAGGCCACATGTCTCTAAGCAGGGAGTCATGACCTTGTGAGTCAAAATCCACAGAGAAACACTGGCCTTCTTGGCAGTTGACTGCACCACTGGCTTACAGCTTTTTGCAAAGACATTAAACCATGCCTTGTAAGGCAGTCAGGCCCAAGTCTGAATTGCAGCTCCTCTACTTACCAGCTCTGTGGCCCAGGGCAAGTTGTTTCATTGCTTTTAGTTCAAGTTTCCTCATTTGTGAAATGGGGATAATAATAGTATCCATCCCTCAGTGTTGCGGGAAGATTAAACAGATACCATACATAGAGGACTCAGCATAGCACTTTGGACACAAGTCATGCTCAATATTGATATCTATTATTCCTGTTCTTTAGGGATCATTTTCTGAGCTTCTAGATTTTTCTTTTTTCTCCAGTGTTTCCACTAAGAGAGAAAAATTGAAATATAGGCTAGTGAGGCTGAATTGAAAAGCATAATAGCTAATCTTTAGTATTTGCAATGTTCCAGGTACTCTGGAGGTGGTGCTTACATTTTAATCCTCACAACAATGGATCAGCCAGAGACTACCATGTACCACACTTTTCAAAGGGGTGTCCTAGGCTGAAAGAAGTACAATAACTTACCTTGAGGAAGGGCTAAGATGGAAAGAAACAGTGTGTAGTCTAAGCAGGGGTGTGGGTGGGAGTGGTTTTTAAAAAAAATGTGGTGGAAAGGAAAGGAAATATTAAGAAGTGTCTCTGTGGGTTATGAATTGCTTCCCTTCAAAATTCTCTCAGATATACAGGCTAAGACTAGAATTCCTTTTTAATGAGTGGCTCCATCACTGTTTAGAGACTACCTAAGTTCAGAAGGCATAGCTAAGTAGGAGGGAAGTGTTTTTTACCAGCATTATAACCCTGTGTCCTACAGCAGCAAAAACTTGTATTAAAACCAGCCACAAGGAATGACCTCACCACAGTGCAGGTTACATCCTAAAAGTGGGCGAATAGGCAGTTAACACCTCCAGATACTCAGCTATACTTAACCAGAGTAATCCACCCCCAAGTTTCTCCAGGGCACAGTTCCTTTTTGTTCTTTCATTTCTGTCCTCTCTTTAATAATGAATGTGTGACTCAGAGGGTTAATGAGTTACTGGGAGAAGTTAACCAGAAGGGAAGCCCATTGAGTAAATGCATAATTAAAACTGTGAATGGGCAAAGGAATATAATCATTGTGCAAGATGGAGAGCACACGGGAATGACTCATGGGTTAGCCTGGTTAGAGAAGGGCCTCCGGGCCATAAATTATTTCTGGTGAACATCTGGGAATTGAAGGAAATTTCTAGAACCCTTATACAGTCAAAGGACCTCGAGAAGCCACCAGAGACCTCTCCTTTCCCTCCCAAATGACTTACATTCATAGGTAGGAGTCACTTCCAGCAGAAGTTGAACAACAGCAAAGGCTGAATTCACTAGGGGAGTCATTACCACTTTGGTGCTCACTCCATAAGACTCTCATGTCAATTACAACCTTGTTTAGGTAAGTTTCCTGCAGCAAATTCTAAGGATCAGAAGGGGAAAAGCAAAGGCAGCATCGCACAGTATTTTTGGTCTTTAGCTCAAAACCAGAAATATTTTGTGTCTGTTGAGGCCTGGCTAGAAGAAAGGTGAAGACAGACAAGCATTCATTGGAGGGAAGGTTGACATAGTTAACAGAAACACCACATGCCAACTTGCGGCCAATTACCTGTTCTGTCTATGGTCAGGATTAGAAATGAAACCATCCAGGGGCTGTGAGTTCTTAGGAGAAATGCAGGCTGATCCCAAGCAAGAAATACAATATTCCTTATGTTCCTTATATTCCTCCATAAAACAAAAGCCATAGTAAGCACCTTCTTCCTACAAATCTATTCCAAGAGTTTCTATAACCAACTTTTCTTCAGATCACTCATGCTAACGGAGCAACAGTAAATTAATCCCGAATAGCAGATGATCTAAACTGTATGACTTATTGTCTTATTCCCATACAAGTGTGTTTGACATTGGGGCCAAGAGGACCAAGGCTACACTCTTTCCTCCTAGAATAGTGTGTAGGCTGAGTGGGAGTGTAGGTGGGAGTGTTTTTTTTTTTTTTAATTGTGGCAAAGGGGAAAGAGAGTATTAAGAAGTGTCCCTGTGGGTTATGAATTGGTTCTTTTCAATGCTCTTTTAGATACACAGGTTAAGACTGGAATTCTTTTCTAATTGGTAGCTCTGTCGTTTGGCAGTCACTTTGGCAAAGTAGAAGAGCAGGTATGACTCTCAACAGTATTTCCACTAACAGAAATAAAAAGAGCTATGTACAGACTTTGAAATCCATTTTTAATTCTTTTTAATATAAGCTTATATAGTTTTTGAAAAGCACGGAGAGCAAATTACTGAAACTATGACAGGAACCATGGAGAAGGAATTGGAAGGCATGCTTTCAGACCTTGTCATTTGAACAAATCCTCTAAATTCCTTCCTCTATTCTGGGACAGACAAAGAGTGAATCACTTGAGGGATTTAAAAGGCCTTCTAAGGGATGGCAAAGAAGTCTAAAATTTTCTTTTAGTCAAAAGTATGTTCATTTTATAAAAGAAATATAGATAGATAGATATTTGGAAGTGAAATTAACATATACAATGAATTAGCATAAAAGTACTCAGGGTCTTTTCATATTTACTCAATAATATCAGGATAGTTACTTATATTTTCATCCTACTTCCTAAAAATTTACCTCCTACTAGTTTGTAAGCCACAATAAACAAAAGTTAAAAGAACTTTCCTAGTTCCCCCAAAACTTGAAATTTTGCCAAAATAATCTTTATGCAAATAATTAAAAGGTCATCTTATCTGGTAAACAAGTATCCAAGGTATTCAATACTAATATAAAGCCAGCAGATGAACTAATACATGTCCATACAAGAGTAAAACTTAATTTAATTCAAGCTGGGAGGTGGGGGGGAGATGGGGGAGAGGGGTCAGTGTGCTGTCACCTAGTGAGCACAAGGTAAGATTCTATGGCACACCTTCTGGGCGAGGGGCATCACTACAGCAGGGGCTTTACCTAACAAATACAAACACTGTAACTTAACCATTTATACTCTCTTATTAATCTGAAAAAATAAGAAATAGTTCATTTTCTTTTTTTTTATTTTGTCTAGACATACATATGTGTTTATTTGGTTTCTACTTTTTGCCTTCACAAAATTAAAGAGGCTTAAAACTTAATAACAATAACAATATTTAAGATAAGAACTAGAAACAAAAACTTCATTAAAAAAATGAATGAAGATAAATACATTCAGAAAAGAAATCAGATGGTCGCTGCAATGAAATATTGAGCAATAATAATAATAATCCCCCAAAAGTAACATTCACATTGTCAGATAAAAGTATGTCTGTCAGATCCTTTGACTCTGAGGTTCAGTATGGAAAATAGTTCATTTTATTAAAGTAAAATAAAATTTAAAATTGATACTATTTTAATCCTGCTCCAATCTCCAAAAAGTCACTAATTCCCTAAGACACTACCACTCAAGTAGGTGTTAGTTTCCTCTCAACAGTTGTCAATAAATATAAGACGTGTTAAACTTCGTCCTAATCTGATGTAGTGGAAATGCACCACTTGGGGAGTTGAGTCCTGGTCCCACATAAGTAGCTTAAACAAGTAAATTGCCCTCTCTGAGCCAACCATGCCCAAACGTTCTAGTCAATCCAAAAGCATCTGGGAGAACTCCATCAAGCAAAGACAACCTGGGAAGAAGAAAGAAAAAGAAAAGTTTAAAACACAATGATCCCTATTGTCTAAATATAACACAGAATGAAAACTCAGAATTCTAGTGGAAGGTGATGATTTCAGAAGTGTTGTTCATGGTCCTGATCTATTCTTAGCTAAAGGACAAGATGAATACCTGAAAGGTTACAATGCAATCCCCAAATCCTCCTAGATTCAGCCAAGTCTTATTCTGAATCACACACTGAGTCAGAGCAGGACACGGCACCAGCACCTGTCCTTGGAGAATATGGTTACCTGACTCAAGGCTATTTTGAAAAGCCAAAACTGATCTACAGCTGGCCTTTCAAGGCTGAGCCAATTCACAGACACGCAATCAACTGCAGGTGACTTATTCTTCTATTCATAGATACCTTGGAAATGGGCCTGGAAGCTCAGACAGGTGACAAAGAGCAGCAGAAGTGGCACATACACACTCCTGAACCACCGTGAAATAGCTCTGAAAAGTTACTCAACCTCTAAACATAAAATTTCTAAACTGGGTGGCATAGAAGACTACCCATTCTGAGTGGGGCCCAGAGCAAGAAAGAATTATAGCAACTCCAAGCTGGAATACAAGCAGCCCTGCCACTTAGGCCACCAGACCAGGCACATTCCAAGGCACTAATGGTGAACACAGGTGCTGTGTGGTACCTTGGGCATGCTCTAAATGGAGATGACAGCGCAAACCCACGAGTTCTGGAGTGATAATGTGCCATCTTCAGTAAAGGATGATATACTATTCTAAAAACAGCTCCTGGTGGTTACTGGGCCTTGGTGGAAACTGAACGTCTGACCATGGGACAGCATATGACCATATGGGCTGTTGAGATGTTGAACTGTCAGATCCAGCAAGCCCTAAGGCCAGAAGGGCCCAGAGACAACCCATTCTTCCAAGTGGAAGGTTTCACATGAGAAGGGCCAGAGGGCACAAGTAAGCTGCCTAACACACGGCCAGACCCACCCCCACCACCTCACACCACTGTTGCAGCTGCCCTTCCTCTTCAGAATAGCACGAGCTCAGCCTGGCTGAGACAAAAGAAAACCCCAGGCCCAGCTTGGCTCACAGACAGGGCAGCTTGCTAGCCTGGCATGGGTCGAAATGGACTACTGCTGCGCTCCAACCCTGACAGTGGAGAGGGGGATGCTCTGGATGGTCAGAGCCCCAGGAAACATACATGATCACCCACTTTGTGTGAAGAGGAAAGTGCTATGGTAAAGAGAGACATACGTATATACAGGGTCATGTGCAGTTGTGGCAGGCTTGGCTGCAGGATCAGTGTGGTGAAACAAGCTTGGAAGACTGGGGACAAGGAGGTCTGTTATAGGATATGTGGATAGATCAATGGGTGTGGGCATCAAGTGTGAGGAGTAAACAGCCAGTGGGACACATTTCAGCCAGCCGCTGTCCCTGGGCATCCCAGTGCTTGTGCAATGACTCATAAATGTTGCAGCCATGATGACAGGGACAGAGGGTACACATGGGCCTAACAGCATGGGCTCCAGCACTCCAGGGTTGATCCAGCTTGTGCTCCTACTGAATGTTACTAGACAGTCACGAAGGCCAATCCTGAGCCCTAGATAAGGCACCATCCTTACACGAGACCAGCCAGCTCGCTGGTGACAAGTTGATTTACTTCCACTCTGAAAATGGGCAATATTTCATCCTGACTAGAATTGACAAATATTCCAGGTATGGATTTATCTTTCCTGCCACAGCCTCAGCCACCACTGCTATCCATGAATTTCAATCGACTGCTATGGCTGAGAGTCTGATCTTGCTTAAATTCACTTCAGACAAAGAAATCTACTTTACAGCAAAGAAAGGAAGGGCACAGACATACATGACCATGTAACCCGCTGATCCTGCTACTTAGCACACCATTCAGATTCTGCAGGCTTAACTAAGTACTGGAACTGCCTCTCAAGAGCATAGTTAAGGGGAAAGCTTGGACATAACACCCCACACAGGTAAGACACCATCCTTTAGGAGGTAGCATACACTTCAAGTCAAAAGCCACAATATGGGCTGGTTCCTGAAAACAAAATACACAGGTCTGGGAGCAGGGTCCAGAGGTGAAGTAGGAGTGACCCTCTCACTATTACTCCCAGTGTGACTTTGGAATTTGGGCTTCCTGCACACAAAACTTTGGGCTCTGCAGGGCTAGAAATGCTTTTTGCTAAAATCAAACCCATAGCTTCTGCCTGCCTGGCCACTTCATGCTCCTCATTCTAACAGCAGGCAAAGACTGAGCTGTCTCACTGGCCAGAGGGGTTGACCATGTCCATCATGAGGATGTAGGGATGCTGTTACACAGTGGGGGCCTGAGTAATATGCACATGCGGGATGCCTGATGGGGGCATCTCCTGGGACTTCAATACCCAGTTTTAACCATCAGCCGATAAGTACAACAAGCACAGCCTGCAACAGGCATGGTAACCAGGGCTCAGCCCCCTCACTGAAAGCCTGGGTCACTCCACCACACTAGCCACACTGGTGAACGTAAGTGCTAGCCATGAGAGGAGATTCTGTAACAGAAAGGGGGGCAGACAGGGATGTGACAATGTTAGTTGTGGCCTTAATGGCAGCAACAGGGACCAAGAAGAATCCTACAGGAGTTGTGAGAATATGGGGTAAGGTTGATATAAAACACAGCGATTGTAAGTGGCATGAGGGGTGGACTGCAGCAGCGCACTTGGTGTCCCCTCAGAGCCCCCTTCTCAGGCAGGTTCATACCTGCCTCTTCTTGCTGCCCCAGGTGCTGTCTGCTTCTGGTCCACACCTGAAGCCTTCTCTGGAGGCCTCCCCTTAGCTGATGGAAGCCTCCCTGCCTAGAAATATCTGAGAGATATGTCCCCCCAACCTTCCCACAAGTGACACCTGTGACTGATTCATAAAGAGGAATTAAAGCTCAACCTCCTTGCCTCAACACAGGACAGCTCTTATGGTACAATTCCCACTCTGGAGCTCCTCATCAGATTAGGCTAAAGCCAGACTTCTAAAACCACGTTTCTCTGGTTTCTCCCCTATTCTATACTGCTTCTCTCACTCTACTGTTTTCTGTCCTAAGACCAGTCCTTCAATAAATGCCTTGCTCAAGCTTCCCATCAGGGCTGCATGTCTGGGCACCCAACTCAACACAGTTTGCACATCCACTGTGTTTCTGGCCCTGCACAAAGTGCTACAGACACACGACAGTTCAAGGTGATGTTCGGCCAATACCCACCCCACAGTGGGCAGAAAACACTGCCCCACTGTGGCAGACTATGGTTTCCAAAATGACCACAACACTATCTCCCACTCCTTGCATGCTTTTCACAAGGTGACCTTCAAATGCATCTCATGGAGAGTTGAGATCCATGTCTCTTCCCCTGAAGAGTAGAAAGGCTTTTGTGACGGCTTTGACCAATAGAGCATGGTAGAAGTGATGCCATATTGACTTCCAGAGCTAGTCATAAAAGACAAGGTATATTCTACTTGGTTTTCTGGAACAACTGTGCTAACGTTCTAAGCTGCCTTGTAAGCAGCGTGACAAGCCTGAGCCACCAATGAGCTGTATGGAAGCTCAGAGAGCTCACTCAAAGACCACATGAAGAAAGGTGAGAGATGCCTGGGCAGCCTCCTGCTACACCATCTCCAGCCATCATCTGATTGCACCTGCACAACAGACCCTGAGCCAGGACCACCCAGCTGAGCCCTTCCTGAATCCCAGATGCACAGAGACAATGAGAGACAATAAAATGACTGCTACTGCTATAAGCCACTAAGCTTCATGGAAACTTTTTCCATGGTAATAGTAACCAGGACACCCAATAATGTGCACCCCCACATTACTCATTTGAGGTCAATAGAATTTGCATCTTGTACTTATGCTATCACCATGAGAAGGAAGTCTTAGGTAGAAGCATACTACTAGTATAAGAAAATTGAGAGATGTGTGTAGCAGACCCAAACAAAACCCACACCGTGGACCAGCTTAGCCACACCTTAGCAATGAACTTGCAGATGCATAAATGAAAAATAAACACTTACACAGTCCCTTGTTACTATGAAGGTTTTTTTTTCATTATGTATTCTCCTGATACAAGGAGAAATAGGAAAGCAAGAGAAAGCGTTTACTGATCCCAAGGATAAAATATTTTATCATTTGTAATTAAGTGGGCTTTATGATAATTATCAATAAAAATAATGAAAACAGCAACATTTTACAAAAACATTCCTATCCTGGAATATAATAATCCCTCTCCTTTCTTTCCAATTAAACCCAGTTAGTAACACTAGTCCCTTCTGTGAGCCCCTAAAAACATCTGATAAGTGACTTCACAGTCTTCCTTGATGAGTCTCCATAAGATAACATGTTGTCAAGTGCCCTGAGCACCTTGAAAAGAAGGCAATGGAGAGATAGACAATGTTCCCAGTCAACATCAGCTCTGATTAGAGTCACTATAACCCAAGAACTAATTTACAAGTCCCTAAAGATAAGAGATCAAGGAAGCCCATCAAAGAGGGGAGGAGGTATTGACAAAAAAAAAAGTATCAAGAGATTCATTTCATCCAGAAATATAGGAATATAAACATAAATCCAAAAGAAGAAAGGATAATAAATATTTACTCATGGACACTCAGGATCAAAATGAGGATCCAGGAAAACAGGGGCCCAGGCCTAGTTCTCCAGATCAAACCAAACCTCAAACCAGGTCTTATCCAGATCAGTCTTGGCTTAGCTTTCTTGGGTCCAGTGGTTTGAAAACCATTCACAGAATATAAAGAATAATCATTTCTCAGTGTCTTTTAAAAATAGAATACAAGGGGAATTCTGGGAAGATGGCTGACTGGTAGCAACCCTGGTCAGAGGCTCCTGGGCAAAGAAAGAAAAACTGGTTGGAATCAGAATATATGAAGCCAAAGACAGGGAGCTGAGCCCAGAAAGAAGTTCAGGAAGCTGTAAATCCAAGGAAGATCATTTAAGAACACAAAATACAGGCTGAACAAGGTCTAATCCAGCAACACACACTCCCTGCAGCTGCTGCCGTTCCACTGCACCCCAGTTGCCCCAGCACCAGAGAACTGGGAGAAGACAACAGACACTCTCTGCCTCTCTCTCTGGGCAACCAGAAGAAGCCACCAACTGAACAGTTCTGATAAGGCCTCCAAACAAGGTAAACTCAGAATGGGGTGGAATCAGCGGAAAAACTCTGGAAACTCGAATAACCAGAATAGATCAACTCCCCCAAGGAAAAATGGGGCAGATGTAATTGAAGACCCCATCCACAAGCAACTGGCTGAAATGTCAAAAATCGAATTCAGAATGTGGATAGCAAATAAGATTAACAGAATGGAAGAAAGGAAGGAAGTAGAAGTTCCAGAAATTAGTCAAAAGATTTCTCAAGAAATTATACAAAACATTTCTCAAGAAATTATTCAAAAGATATCTCAAGAAATCATTCAAAAGATCTGTCAAGAACTCAACAATTTCAAAGATAAAATGATCAAAGATTTTGAAACACTGAGACAAGAGGTTGCAGCCCTCAAGGATCTGAAAGACACAGTGGAATCCCTCCGTAACAGAGTGAACAGGCAGAAGAAAGGATCTCTGATTCTGAAGACAAAGCTTTTGAAGAAGCCCAGGAATGCAAAGATCAAAAGAAATGGAGAGTAAAAACGGATCTCACTCTCAGAGAGCTCTCAGATAATTCGAAGAAAACTAATGTTCACCTTATAGGAATCCCTGAAGGTGATGAAGTTGCTTCACAAAACACTGAGGCTCTTCTTCATAAAATTATGAAAGAGAACTTTCCTGACATGCCAAGAGATTCTGAAATTCAGATAGCAGATAGTTTCAGAACCCCAGCACGACTCAACCAACAAGACATCCCCCAGACACCTCATAATTAACTTCCCCAAAGTTAAGATGAAAGAGAAAATTCTGAGAGCAGTCAGACGTAAAAAACCATTACCTACAAGGGGAAGAGTATTAGGATGACTGCAGATCGCTCGGCTGAAACCTTTCAGGCCCGAAGAGGATGGTCATTGACTTTTAATCTCTTAAAACAAAATAACTTTCAACCTAGGATCCTGTATCCAGCTAAACTGAGTTTCATCTATGATGGAGAAATTAAATACTTTAATGACATTCACATGTTGAAGAAATTTGCCATAACTAAACCAGCTCTCCAGGAAATTCTCAAACCTATCCTCC
>NW_003852539.1:1161628-1170112 GCF_000181295.1 Otolemur garnettii | reverse complement strand
AAGTATCACAAGAATGGAGGAAAAAGTATCCAATGTACACACCCCTATTATGAAACTAATTTATACCTTTTATATGAAAGCTATAACCTAATAACCTAAGGATACGGGGAAGGGGGGGGGAATGTGTGGAGGGGGGGAGATTCAAGGGTTCACTTCTGTGGTTCATCTTACAAGGGTAGAAGTGAATCTTTCTATGAGTAGAATATGAACGTTTTAACACAATAACTAAGAAAATTACGTGAAGGCTATGTTAACCAATTTGATGGAAGTGTTTCGGATTGTTCGTGAAAGCACCACACTGTATCCCAGAAGTGCATTAATGTACACAGTTACTATTCAATAAAAAAAAAATAGAATATAAGCTAATTGGGAAAAGGAAGGAAATTGTATACCAAATTATTCCACAATTCATATTTTAATGTTAGTTTCACATAACACTTGTCATTTGTGAACTTACCAAGTACTCTCCTGGGCCTCACCAGATATTTGGTATATGAAAATTCTTAAGCATCTTTCTCAGGTCCAAAAAACTGGACCAGATGGGATATTGGAACTCACACTTATCTTCAAATGGCTTTGGAGATGATGGCTTGATTCTACATTCAAACTCACTCTAACCTCGCTCTAACCAGAGTGGCAAAGTTATTAAGAATATTAAAATCTCTTAGAAAGACAAAAAATTTCTGAAAGAAGGAAGTACTTGTAGCCTTACCAAACTAAACAAAGCATTTTATTATACTACCACTCTAGAGGTTAGGGCACACAAAACCCACCGTTGCAGGATTTCTGAAAAATATAATTGACATTTTCAGCCAGAAAATTATTTATCATAGGAGCCTCTCTGATGCATTGTGGGATGTTTATTTAGCAGTTGTCTACCAACTAGATGCCAGTAGTATCTAGTTCCTCCCACCCACAGTTATCACAGCCAAAAAGGCCTCCAAATATTGCCACTGTTACCTAAGGGACAAAATCATCCCCAGTGGATAACCACTGCATTGGTGTGACTAATCTCAAAGGGCCAGCTTCCTAAGATGAAAGAAAAGCAAAAAGTCTTCCAGATTTAAGGGAATAAGGAGTGAGCCAAGCATATATTATAGCAGTGGTCTGCAAAGTTTTTTCTGCTTTACCAATTGATGGTCACAAGCAGGGACACCCTCCCCACCCCCATCTACACATTCAGAATCTGACATAATCTGACTTTTGGTTATATGCAAAACTCTACCACTTTACTCTGATCCTAGAAAGAATATTAAAATGCAAGTGAGTGGCTCGGCGCCTGTGGCTCAAGTGGCTAAGGCACTAGCCACATACACCTAAGGTGGAGGGTTCAAATCCAGCCCGGGCCCACCAATCAACAATGACAGCTACAACCAAAAAAAATAGCCGGGTGTTGTGGCAGGTGCCTGTGGTCCCAGCTACTTGGGAGGCTGAGGCAGGGGACTCACTTGAGCCCAGGAGTTGGAGGTTGCTGTGAGCTGTGATGCCACAGCACTCTACCCAGGGGGACAGCTTGAGGCTCTGTCTCAAAAATGCAAGTGAGTGAAACTAATGTTGTCATGGCTTAAATTGTGTCCCTCCAAAAAAGATAAAATGAAGTCCTAACTACCAGTACCTTAGAATGTGACCTTATTTATAAACAGGATCTTTGAAGATGTAGGCCTCAATGCAATCTGATTCGTGTCATCATTAAAAACAGGAATTTGGATACAGACACAGACATTTGAAGGTGGGTGGAGGGATATGTGAACATTTAGAGTAAAGGGGCCACAAGCCCAGGGACACCTAGGGTACCAGAAGATGGAAGAAACAAGGAGGGATTCTTCCCCTATAAGTTTAAAAGGAAGCCTGGCCCAGTTGATGCCTTGATTTTGAACTTCTGACCTCCAGAATTAGGAGATAATAAATTTCTGTTGTTTTAAGCCACTCAGTTCATAGTACTTCATTAGAGCAACCTCAAGGAACTATACAGATCTGATGTTGAAAACAATTATAAGCCTGATTTAATTTTAAAAAGTAGTGTAATGTGAAGACATCAACATTTTACTAGTTGTAGTAAATTACTTATAATGCCATTACCACTGATTCAAGTCACCCATGTGTCACAACACTTCAGTAAAAACTGTTCTGTGTTGTGTCTCTGAGAAATTCAAAGTACAACCCATAAAAGTGGTTCATTTGGACCACATTAATCTGGAATCTATAAAAATTCACACAAAGTCTATTAGTAATCTTAACAGGATTAGGGATGGGGCTAGAAAACAGATGGTCAAACTACTGATGGCTGCCTACTTCCTACAAGGAGAAATCCAAACTCCTTAGTGGAGCACAGAAGGTCCTTTACAATCTGGTCCCAGCCCATTTTCCAGACTCACCTTTGCCGAATCCCATCACACCTGCCTTGCTCCAGCCAATTTAGCACCTCCCAAATGTGTTCAAGTCAAGGCACATAGAGAAGATGATAATACTTGAGGGGAACTAGGGTAAAGAGACAAAGCTGTGTCTGAGGGCAACTGGCCTGGGAGTTCCAGCTGCCCCAGACTTTACCTGACAGCCCACGAGCTAAAAAGATCGATAAACTGGTGAACTGATACCCTCAAGGAAGCCCAGACCACCAGACCACCCCATTCAGTTGGGAAGCTCTGATCTAATCCACTATGATCCTTCTCAAACATGTGATGATTTGAGTTTGTGTATCCCTCCAAAATTCATGTTGAAGCTTAATCCCCAATGCAACATGGTTATAGGTAGGGTCTTTAGGAGGAGGCCATGAGGGCTCTGCTTTACAGTGCCTTATAAAAGGGCTGTGGGTGGGGGTGGGGGGTGAGCTCACCCCTCCTGTCCCTTCTGCCATGTGAGGACACAGGGTTTATCTCCTCTGGAGGACACAGTAGCATAGCACCATCTTGGAAGCCAATGGGCAGCCCTCACCAGATGACAAATCTGCCAGCACACAGATCTTCCAGAACTGTGCAAAATAAATTTGTTCTTTATAAATTATCTATTGTCCAGTATGTTGTCACAGTGGTACAGACGACAGTATTGCCTTTGCTTTCATACAGAAAGTCCTACCTCTCACCAAGTTCACACCCCTCCCCTGTGCATTTTACCCTTTAAAACCCAGCTCAATTATCACTTCATCTGTGATGAAGGCTGTCCACCTCCCCTCTGCTACCCTCCCATTGCATGCAGGAACTATGTCACATGACCTATGCCTTGGCTTTGGCCACTGCAGATGCCTCACTTAGAATGTGATCTTTGGGAGTCTAGGGACTACTAGAAACAAACAGGTCTACAGTGATTCAGCAGGTATTTACTGTCCACCTTTAGAGACAAGGTATTAGAGTACCAGCCCTCCTGGAGCTTACAGCCCAGTGCAGGAGATGGACATCAAACTGCTACTCATGTAGTTAATTGTTATTATTATTATTTGCAGTTTTTGGCTGGGGCCAGCTTTGAACCCGCTACCTCTGGTATATGGGGTCAGTGCCCTACTCCTTTGAGCCACAGGCACTGCCTCATAGTTAATTTTTTTTTTTTTTTTGAGACAGAGCCTCAAGCTTTCACCCTGGGTACAGTGCTGTGGCATCACAGCTCACAGCAACCTCCAACTCCTGGGCTCAAGCGAGTCTCCTGCCTCAGCCTCCCAAGTAGCTGGGACCACAGGCATCCGCCACAATGCCTGGCTATTTTTTTGGTTGCAGTCATCATTATTGTTTGGTGGGCTGGGGCAGGATTCGAACCTGCCACCTAAGGTATATGTGGCTGGTGCCTTAGCCACTTGAGCCACCGGCACCGAGCCTAGTTAATTATTTAATTTAAATGGTGGCACATGTTTCAAAGGAGAGGTACCAGACATCAACAAATGCATATAAGTAGATCTGATCTATTTTAGGAGTCAGGGAAAGCTGCCTTGAAAGATGGATGGCATGTAACAGATGAGCTCTATAAGACAACTAGGAATTGACTAGGTGGAGGGAACACAGGTGTGAAGGCAGCATTCCATGTTCCAAACCGAGCCTTCCGGCTCTTGAACATCTTCATATCCATAGGACCTGGCCAAGGCAGATCCTAAATAAATATATACTGAATTAAATTCTTAAAGTTTTAATTATCTTTAAACACTGTGTCTCTAAATGGTGTCTTCCAAATAATGATTATTATTTTGGAAATGCTTTTCAATCATTTGAGTGTACAAATGTATATGGAAACATTATTATACAGTGCAAGTCCCCAAGGGCTCAAGGGAGAAAGATGTGCAAGAATTCTCTAGGTGACAAAGATAGGAGAAGGAATTCCAAAAAGGAGGCACTGCAATAGGAAGAGGGAAAAAAAAAACCATCATGAAGCTGAGAGAGCACACAATGCAGTCTGGAAATGACTAATATAGAATTTTTATTGTGAAGAATTAAGGGACCTTGGTAAGGGACAAAGAGATTGGAGAGTGTATACGTTATCTGTGGCTGAGGAGAAATTACCCCCAACAGCACACCTGTTATGTCATAGTCTTGGTGGATCAGGAAGCCAGTGCAGCTTCACTGGGTCTTCCCCACCAGCTTCAGTATCTCTCACAAGGCTGCAATCAAGGTCTCAGCCCTGGGTCTCTCACAAGGCCTCAACCAAGGCTTCTGCTGGGGCTGCAGTCATCTCAAGGTTTCACTGGGCAGGATCTGCTCCCAAGGTTGCTCAGTGTTGCTGGCACTCATGGGCTGTTGGCAAGACTCCTCATGGGCACCTGGGCTGGGAGACTCAGTTCCTGTCTGGCTGTTGGCCAGAGGCCACCCTCAGTTCCCAGCCATGTGGACCTCATAATGTGCTAGCTGGCTTTACCTGGTGGATGAGAGAGGGAGACAGAGGCTATAGTCTTTTGTAGTCTAATCACGGAAGTGAGAGCCGGTCACTTCTCTTCCCCTCTTCTGTCCACTGGGCACGAGGTCTAACCCACACATTAGGAGTAGCAGGAGGTGGTCACTGGGACCAGTGGGAAAGACGAAAAATGCAGGGTAGGAACCAAAGTGGCACATGTGGGGAAATTAGGAAAAGAATCCAGACACCCAGTGTCAGGAGACCCTGAGAAAGAGCACTGCAAGAAAGGTCAGGGGTCACACACATCGATGCCATAGTGAGGCCTAGTGAGGCACAGAAGGGCATAGAAAAGGTCACAATGCCATTTGCATGAATTCCCGTGGAAGGAGGAGGAAACCAAATGATAAATACAAGAAGGAGGCATGCAAGGTTGGGGGCAGGCGGAAAGCAGTGTCTTCAAAGAAATGGGGCGGTCAAGGGAGAGCCAGCCTAGAGCCGCTGCTGCCAAAGGTGCAATAGAAAAAAAGGGCAATGTCCCCTTGGATGTAAGATTCCCCCAGGTCTCAGGAATTTAGGCTTCTTCAGAGGGGGTAGAATGAGAGTCATCTGGTTTTCCTCGTTTTCCCAGATGTCCCAGCTACTGCTACCACCTCTGCTTCTGTGCTCATCAAAAGTTCTCCTCCCTCCCCCTCATGTCTAATCCCGTCCCCATACATCCTAACACTCACTCTCGCCTGCCTTGGCCACTCTCATGGCTTTAGAATGTGTCACTCTGGGCCCCAGCTCACCCTGTCAGCCTCATGTACATCCATAATCCCAACCCACCCTGCACACACACATACTCACTCTGCGCCCCCGGCCACTCTGAACGTTATCCTTCTTCAGAATGTGACACTCTTCATCTCTGGCCCTTGGGATGTCCTGTGTGCTGTGCCCTCTACTTGAAATACTCCTTTCATCCCCTGCTCAACAGGACCAGATCCCAGCCGAGATGTGCTTTCTTCCACGAAGCCTTCCTGACTCCCCCACCTTGTAATCACACAGGATAGTAAACGCTGTACAGTAATTGCCTATTTGCTTGTTGGCTTTCTACTGGACAGAAGGCCCTCTGAGAGCAGAGGCCTTGCCTGTATTAGTCACCATAGCCTTGGCTCCTAGCTAAGCATGAATTTCCTGAGAGTTGCGTTGCCATGATGTCCACACAGCCTGCCCTCAGGCCTGCACACCTCCCACCCTCACTGCTGACCACTCCCTTCTGGGAATTGCCCTGGACTGAAGGCTCCCCAGGACCACACTCCTTTCCTGAGTGAGGCCTGTGCATCTAATGCCTGTTGGGGCAGGGATGCACGGATAATAGAGGCCTGGTTCTCAATTTGGGATAACTCTGAAGAGCCATCCCAGCTCTTCCTGAGCCTCCTGGGAGGTTGGCTGAAGTCTCCATCATGACTGTGCCACAGTTTAACTGCCTTCTCCACCCAACCCTGTTTCCCTCATTCCTTCACAGAAGTAGACCTGGAGAACATTCCTCAGGAAACTTCCTGCTTGCAAATCTCCCCTCAGAGTTGGCTACCTAGCCTGAGACAAGTGTCAGAAATTTTGTCCAAATTACTCCCTCAAAGCAAGCACACCCACCACAGCATTTCTAGGGAGATGATACTCACTGAATGAACTAATCTGCTCACTTAGGCCTGGGATTCCTCCTGCGACTTTCACCACACACCTGATGAATCTGGTTTGATTTACAGTATTGTATTTTTTGGAAGAAGAAAATGATTTATAAAATTGTTATGGCTCTTTCGGTTGGTCTGTTATGATGCTCTGAGCACAGTATAGTTGAATTCCACTGCTATTGCCAGAAAAGAAAGTGCAGAGCCAAGGCTGTTCTCAGAGGACTGACTTTTCTTTAGACTAAGTAAACCAAAATTGAAGGTGGAGGTAATGTGACTGGTGATAATGTGGACCAGGAGGCTGGTGTTGCTTGCTCGCTAGGCCGCTGTGACAGCCACCTACCCATGGAGAGACATGCATCCGAAGAACAGATACACCGGGAGCTGACAAAGCAGCAAATCTCCGTTCAGAGATCAAGGTCCTACTGTGGGTTCAGGAGCAGACGCACATGCAGTCAGCACTCGTGGAAGGGCAACGCGTTCTCATCCCAGAATGTGAACAGAATGTACCTAACTTAGAAATTTGTTTCAAAAATGCTCATCTTTAATCATCAGAGAAATACAAATGAAAACCACTTTGAAATATCACCTAACTCCAGAAAGATTAGCCCCCATTACGAAGTCCCCAAACTACAAATGTTGGTGTGGATGTGAAGAGAGGGGAACACTTCTACGCTGCTGGTAGGATAGCAAACTAATACAATCTTTATGGAAAGAAGTATGGAGAATCCTCAAAGAAATAAAAGTTGACCTTCTGTTTGATCCTTCAATTCCATTACGAAGTTATCTACCTTGAAGAACAAAAATCATTTTACCACAAAGACATTTGCACCAGAACATTCACTGCAGCCCAATTCATAATTGTCAACTTGTGGAAGCAGCCCAAATGCCCGCCAACCCACATGAATGGATCAACAAATTGTGGTATATGTATACCATGGAATACTATTGGGCCATACAGAAAGATGGAGACTTTACATCTTTTATGTTTACCTGGATGGAGTTGGAACACATTCTTCTTAGTATCTCAAGAATGGGGGGGGGAAAAAAACCAATGTACTCAATACTATTATGAAACCCATATATAAACACACATTCATATGAATGATAAAACACAAATATAGTCTAGCAAGGAGGAGTGCAGGGAAGGGAGAGAGGAGGTGAGGGAGGAGGGCAATTGGTGGGAGGAGGGAGGGCATTTGGTGGGATCTCACCTCATGTGCACAATGCAAGGGTACATTTTAGAACAACTAAATTATCAATGTCTTGCCACAAAAAAGAACTGAGATAATGATTATATTAATCAGTTTCATTTAAGCATTCCACACTGTCTATCATATCATCACATTGTACCCCATAAATGTATATAGTTAAGATTTTAATTTAAAAATTAAATTTAAAAAAATTTTTGAAAAGGAAATTTGTTTCAAAAGCAGTGACTTCAGCCACCTGATTAATACTCCCTTTAATCTGCCCTCTTGGTCAACAACACTTACTATGACCCACTGAGTAAAATCAAAAAGAAAAGAGAAGACATTTTTTCAGTGTCTATTCCAAGTGGTAATTGAAAGTGTGCTTCTAGGCTTGCTGAACATTTTCATCTGAGGATCTCCTGTTACAGCATAATTCATTAATTCCCATCATTCACTCTCTAAGGCACTATTATTCTCCTCCCGAGACGAGTAATCTAAGGCTCAGAGGATATGAGCAATTGGCCCAGGCAGAGGCATTCACTGCCAGAAGCCCAGCTCAGCCTTTCCAGTTCTTAGTCTAACTTGCTGGGCTATCCTGTTCCAGACTGCCATCCCCAAACACGTGACTAAATGTTCACTAAACCTCCAGCCTGTTCTGCTTCTGCCTCCAAGAATTCACACCTGAGAATGTTACCGCCCCTTTCTTTGCTTCCTAATTTATATAACATGTAATGTCCATATTTTCCTATCTTAAAAGTAAGCATGTTATAAAAATTGATGGTCCAGAATAAGCATATTCTTTTTTTTTTTTTTTTTTT
>NW_003852539.1:1125264-1150269 GCF_000181295.1 Otolemur garnettii | reverse complement strand
GCCTCCTTCTGGACGGGAGCTTCTGTAAAAAGCTGGCTGCAGTTCGCCATCTTGGCTCCGCCCCCCCGAATAAGCATATTCTTAAAAAAAAAAAAATTCAGGCTATTTCTAACGGTCTTTCTCCCAGTAATTCAAAACTGCTACTATAGCATTATGGTTATTGCAAATGTAATTAGTTAAGATGAGATTATGCAGCAGAGTGGGCCCCTAACCCAATATGACTGATCTCCTTATTTAAAAAAGGGAAATTTGAACTCAGAAACACTCTGAAGGGGCACATGGCGTGCTGCTGCCATAAGCCAAAGAATCGCCAGAAGCCAGGAGAGCTGGCAAAGACCCTCCCTCATGCCCTGTGACACCTGGATTTCAGATTTCTGGCCTCCAGAATTATGAGATGACAAATTTCTGTTGTTCAAAGCCACTCAGTGGTGCTTTGCTATGGCAGCCCCAGGAAACTAATACGACTGCAGTACTCAACACATCTCCAATATTTACAACTTCAAAACATTTCTAGTGGTCACAGCTCATCTGTTTGCAACAAAGGGAGAAATGAGGAGGTGAGTTATGGGATCCAGGAGGTGGGGTGTAGGGAGTGTTACAGTAGGGTGAGTAGACTAAGATGGAAGGAGCAGGAGGTATCACTAAAAATAAAAGTCAAACAGGGAGTTCAGAATGAGACATGGCAGGGCAGTATATAAAGGGCCAGCATGAGAATTACGACCTTCTGAGGCTCCTGCAACTCCCCAATCTAGATGCTCCAGGTAGTTCTTCCTGAGTGTGAGCTACTATCTGCTGCTACCACCAAAGGAGGAAACACAGTCCCCCCTGCTGATAGATGTGACTCCCAAGTCCCAACATCTGGCTGCAGCCTGTCTTCCTCTCCCAGCCTGCAGCAGAGGGAGCAGGTGCAGGCCAGGAGATGAGCATCTCACTCATCGTCCTGCCTGCAGCTCCCAGACTGACTGGTACTGCACCCTCAGCATGGGAAAGTGTCCAGAAAATGGCAGGCAGGAACACCAGAGATATCGAACTAGTTAATTTGCACATAGGCTGGGTGCAGGGGCTCACGCCTATAATCCTGACATTATGGGAGGCCCAGGCAGGTGGATTGCCTGAGCTCAGGAGTTCAAGACCAGCCTGAGCAAGAGTGAGGTCCCATCTCTAAAAATAGCCAGGTGTTGTGTGTGGTAGCTGCCTGTAGCCACAGCTACTTAGGAGGCTGAGGCAAGAGGATCTCTTAAGCTCAAGAATTTGAGGTTGCTATGAACTATAACACCATGACACTCTACCCAGGGTGACAGAGTGAGACTCTGTCTCAAAAAAAGTCACAAATAAAGCTGAGGTGTTAGGTGTGAAATATTCGCTGAGAGCCTGCATTGCACAAGGACTAAGATTTGAGAGGACTAGAAGCTGTGAGACCCACAGCATATGTGACCAATTCCAGACCTGCTCCCACCACCCAAAGACAAAATAATGAGACTAGCCTGCTACATCTGTCCCAGTCTGATTCCTGCCACAATCTTGCTCTCCCTGGATCATTCAGGCCAGGACACCTTACACAGATGCTTCCACTTTAGAATCAAACTTGAGAAGTGCAGGAAGAACTGGGGCTGTGAGCAACATGCTCACAGGAAAAAAATCAATCATTCTGCAATAGGCAATGGCTTTGGAATAAGAGAACTGAACAGTTCCTCCTAGAAACCATGTCTGTCAGTACCTTGTATTCCTACTTATTATTTTTTCCATTAAAACTCAAGTCTATGTCTTTCCTTTCTGGTCTAAATTATAGGATTGATTAGTTTACAACCAAAGCTGGCACATCCCTCACTTGGCTGGTGCCTCAGCCTTTCAGTAAGGCCCTAAGGAATCCGTGAGGTTGGGGGTCCTCGACCCTTGTGGAGAGCCAACAAAGAGATATGGCCCCCTCCAGTCAGCAGCCATGGTCCACTATAACAGTGTTAGGAACTGAACTGTGTCCCCCTCCAAATTCATACATTGGAGTCCTAACTCCCAATGTGACTGTATTTGTCGGTAGGGCCTTCAAAGACATAATTAAGATTAAACGAGGTCAGGGCTGGGTGCGGTAGCTCTTGCCTATAATCTTAGTGATCTGGGAGGCTGAGGCAGGTGGATTTTTTTTTTTTTTTGCTTGAGTTCAGGAGTTCAAGACCAGCCTGAGCAAGAGTAAGACCCTGTCTCTACTAAAAATAGAAAAAATAGCTGGGTACTGTGGTGCCCATCTGTCATTCCAGACACTCAGGAGGCTGAGGCATAAGGATCATTTAAGCCCAGGAGTATGAGGTTGCTGTGAGCTAGGCTGACACCACAGCACTCTACCTAGAATGACTGAGTAAGACTCTGTCTCAAAAATAAAAAAAAGAGAGAGAGAAAACAGAATAAATGAAGTCATAAGGTGGGGCCCTAATCCAATACAACTGGCCCCTTACAAGAAGAAAAAAGAATCCAAGGGGTGATGGCACACAGCACAAAGTCCACATACCGGCACAGTGAGAAGGCTGCTGTCTGCAAGCCAAGGAGAGTGGCCTTGGGGGAAATGAAAGTTGTGACACATTTGATCTTGGACCTTTCAGCTTCCAGAAGTGTAAAAATATGAATTTATGTTATTTAAACCACCCAGTCTGTGATATTTTATTATGGCAGCCCTAGCAAATGAACACAAATGGAAATGGAAATTCTCAACCTTAATTCAGTCTTTCAACAAATATTTATTGAACACCTACTTGGTGCCAGGCACTCTTCTGGATACTAAAAATATAGCAGTAAACAAAACAAACAAAGCCATAGGCAAGGAGAGTCGTGAGAAGTCCTCCTAAAACACCACGTTAGAATGTCCTGCTGGGTCCCTGTGCAGCATCTGACATGGACACTGTGCATCACCTTCCCAGTCCCTCACCCCAAGCCTCAGACTGCCACGTCAAGGGCAGGAACCATGCCTTTCTGGCCCTTTTGAGCAGCCTGGGATGCAGACAGTGTTAAGAAGGCATCTCTTCCTTGTGCAACAGACCTGCCTCCCTAGCAACTCCGATCTTCCCCACCTGTGGTGTTCAGTGTGGGGCACTGTGCCCCTGGAAACTGGAAATACAAAACTCAGGTTCCACACCTGATCTCCTGGATCCTGAATTCTGAGGGTAAAGCTCAAGCCTCCAGGTGATTCTTGGGCCAATGATAGTTTGAGAACCGGGTACAACAGATCTTTTGAAGATGGTGGAAATGTTCTGAAATTGGAATGTGGTAACAGTTGCACAACTCTGTAATTATTATATTGTACATTTGAAATTGATGAATTTTATGGCATCAAATTATACCTCAATTAAAGCTGTTTTTAAAAAGTAAAGGGGCTGTGTGTCACAGCCAGGACACTAGGTCACTGGCTCCAGCCCATGAAACTGCCAGGACATGAACCGCTGTATAAGTTTACTCACGGTAAGGCTCTCTATAGGTTCTGGGGAGGCCATTGTCTCAGTCAGGTCAGAGGTGCCAGAGCCCCTCAAAGGTGCCACAGTCAGTCTTAGTAGGTGCCCCGAGTAATGTCTCCCGTTGCTATTTCTAGAAGTGATTCCATGCCTATTTACACCACCCGTGTGGAGACTGCCAAGCAATGACGTATGTGCTCATGTGCTCTTGTGCTTTTAAACAAGAGACCAATCCCATTCCCTTATACCAAGGTGTTCCTTTTCTGGTGTCTCCTTACAGCACCTGTAGCTCAGAAGCGCCAGCCACATACACCTGGGCTGGCAGGTTCAAACCCCAGCCCAGGCCTGCCAAACAACGACAACTACAACAAAAAAATAGCTGGGCACTGTGGTAGTCGCCTGTAGTCCCAGCTACTTGGGAGGCTGAGGCGAGTGAATCGCTTAAGCCCAAGAGTTTGCTGTGAACTGTGACGCCACGGCACTCTACCCAAGGCAACATGGTGAGACTCTGTCTCAAAAAGAAAAAAAGTAAAGGGGTTGTGAAGGGAGCCACTTGAAGTCCACAGGCTGGCCATAGCCTTGTTTTCCAAAGGCTACCTTAGAGCAAACGCATTGTCTAAGCCCTGCCTCTCCTCTCTGCTCAGACCTTTGTTAGGTATTGTACCTTTGCTCAACTACAGATTCTTTCATCCAGACCTTTCTGTTCTCCAAATGCAAGTCTAAAATGGCTAAAGCATATTCCCCCTAGCGCACATCAGCCATGAAAAGAAGTAGCAAACTTTTCTTCTTTGACAAGTTCCTTGAAAGTCAAGGCCAGGGAACAGTCCCACGGGAGCAGTTCTCCTGCTGAGCAGACACTCCCTGAGGAAATGCTGAGGCAGGGCTGGGCCTAGTGGTGACTGGGCCAGGGAAAGAGAAAATAAAGCAAGACCAGGGCAAGTAATGCCCAGTAGGGCTAGGGTGGGTGATCAGAAGCAGGACATGCTTCTCTACACGGGCAAGAAAGGCACAGGAATCTATAAGCAAGCTGAACCCAGGAGCAAGGACAGAAGGAAGGCCCTTCCTTCTGAAGAATCCAGAGCAGGGTGGAAAGCAAGGAGGAGTAAGAGGAGAAAGAGGAGAAAAAGGAGGAGAAAGAGGAGAAAAAGGCACAGCTCTGAAAAGAGCGAGTTCCCACAGGTAGCTCTGTACCATCTCACTATCCACTTCAGCTTGGTAAAACATTACAAGAATAGGAGCAGTGCCTGTGGCTCAAAGGAGTAGGGCACCGGCCCCATATGCTAGAGGTGGTGGGTTCAAACCTGGCCCTGGCCAAAAACTGCAAAAAAAAAAAAAAAAAAATGTTAAAAGAATAACACCTAAAAAAAGCCTCCTGGGAACCTCATCAGAACCCAAAGCAAGATTCTGAAAGGACACTGCTTTTAATCCCACTGAGCTCAAGGGGGAATGCAAACCTCCCCCACTTACAGAATCAGATGTGTCTGATCACTGTGAACTATCCGGAGTGGGGAGGAATGGGAGGCCCGCCTGTGTCATAGCCACAGGGAAAGGGACGTGGGCTGCACTCAGGCCTGCCACCTAATCCCACTCTGAAACCCATGACCTTCCCCAAATGATGTAACCATGCTCCATCCCCTCAGACATAACATGGAGACGTTATCTGCTCCACAAAGTAGTGTAAACACTGATGAGAGAAGGTAAGGGAGGCGTCCTCAAACTATGGCCCGCGGGCCACATGCAGTTTGCTGCGGCTGCCTGTCCTGCTGAGCAGCCGACTCATCCCGGGGCCCGCAGTCCGGCCCTCCAATGGTCTGAGGGACAGTGAACTGGCCCCATGTTTAAAAAGTTTGAGGACCCCTGAGGTAAGGTGTTAAAGGTAAAGGAAATTGAATTTTGTTGTATATACAAAGAGCTTTTCACTGTTTTCCCTAAATTTTCTTCTACAAACTCTTAAAGGTGAGAGAACAGAAAGGAAACCATGAAAGAGAATGTTCTAGTCTCTGCTGGTCATATACTTCAGTCACGTGTCAAGTCCCCTGGAGGCA
The DNA here is from genome assembly GCF_000181295.1 of Otolemur garnettii. Taxonomy (NCBI): domain Eukaryota; kingdom Metazoa; phylum Chordata; class Mammalia; order Primates; family Galagidae; genus Otolemur; species Otolemur garnettii. The sequence continues at coordinate 1,144,790 of NW_003852539.1, read as the reverse complement.
GGCTAGGGAGGGAGGCAGCTACTGTGACATAGGGGCCACCCTAGAAGAACCGGTACAAAGAGCTTCTGCTACCTAAAACTTAAAAAGAGCGAGGGGTAAATATTTCTGAGGTGAGTCATTAAAAACAAAGAAATGCTTACTTCTCGAAATGATGAAAGCACAAGGGAACAGAATATTTATCCCACTTGTAAAACATGCTTTAAAAAGTGTACACTTCCGAATCGATTTCTTTATCATGGTACTACATATGATTTCCTTGTTTGCTTGTTTCTAAGTAACAGCAAACATACGTCATTGAAAGCAAAGTCTTATCCATCATTCATATCATGAGGGTTAAAAAGGTCAGAATACAACCTAAGTGAAACAATTATTAAAGTTATTAAAGTTTTAGGAATGGAGGTACAAAAAGGGGTTCAAAGATAAAATCCATCTCGTTAATTTTTCTTCTTGCTTGACAGAGTTTAACAGCATTGATGGAGCTAAGTCCCTTGCATCTTCCCTTGCCTCCTGCCACACTCAGAGTCCCCAGAACGTGTGAAAACCAGCCTTACTTTATTTATTTTTTTTTTTTGAGACAGAGTCTCAATTATGTCGCCCTGGGTAGAGTGCCATGGCATCACAGCCCACAGCAACCTCAAACTCCTGGGCTTAATGATTCTCTTGCCTCAGCCTCCAAAGTAGCTGGGACTACAGGCACCTGCCACAACACCCAGCTATTTTTTGGTTGTAGTTGTCATTATTGTTTGGCAGGCCTGGGCTGGGTTCGAACCTGCCAGCTCCAGTGTATGTGGCTGGCGCCCTAACCACTGAGCAACAGGCGCTGAGCCAGCCTTTGCTTATTTTAATAAACAGCTACAACCAGGGTAAAAATCAACAGGGTTTTCAAAATAAATCTGATAAATCTTGTCCTTTCAAGGAGAGGAATTTATTTAATACTTCTAGTTTTATCTTTTATGAAACTGGGAACCTGTAATTTATGCATCCAGTGAAGATAAAATTGATTAACAGGTCAGCGTAAATGTCAGCTTGGGAGAATTTGACAAATGTAGTTTCACAGGGTCAGTTCCTGCCCAGTACTATTTAAGATTTCTAATAATTACTTGCTGACAAAATAAGTGAGAGAATTGGAGGTTTATCATTAAATCTTCCAGGGGCTCCTGGAAGTGTTGTTCAGTTTTTTCTTAATTAGACCCCAAACAAAAAAAGAAATAAAATGTCCTGATAATGATTGGTCTTCTGGAAAGTTTAGCCCACTGCCCACCTTGCACAGGCAGGAGCAGGACATAACCAGGGTCCAGACTCTCACATACAAAGGGCAGGAGTCCAGTGCTACCCAGACCAAGAAGTAGAGGAATCAAGGGAAAAAAAAAGACCTTTTATACTTTTTTGCCAAATAACAGACGGGATAGAACTTTTCTTGATTAAAAAAAAAGAGTAAAATGATAATACTACACAAGAGAACTCTTCAATAATAAAAACAAAAATACTGGGAAGAATTAAAACAATGTTCTATTATTCTAAGGAAACTTATAAGGTATATGACCTATACCGGGAGAAGGGGGAGATCAAAAGCTGTCATGTCAAAGTTGACATGATGGCTCTAAGGGAGAAGCGAGGAGAAAAGCAACACCAATTCGAAACTGAAAGATGTATGAGAAATATCCAGAAGGAGAATTAACGGTTTAGAAAACTACATCTACAGCAAGGCGCGGTGACTTCGGATCACCCAGAAAGCATTGGAAAGGGATAAGAAGTTTAAAAAGAAACCAAGAAGGACAGATCTGCCTCCTTAACACGTTAGCAAAACTTTCAGGGCAGGGCGGTAACATTAACTCTCTTCTGTGAAGATAAAAATCAGTTTTTAAAAATGATCTGGAGCCAGGCATTGTGGTAGGCACCTATAGTCCCAGCTACTTGGGAGGCTGAGACAAGAAGATCACTTGAGCCCACGAGTCTGAGGTCGCTGTGAGATGTGACACCACAGCACTCTACCCAATATGACTCTGTCTCAAAAACGACAACAACAATATAAGTTTAACAGGTTTAATCTATCTACTTCAAAGTTAAAATCTGTATAGACCAGGAGGCAGTGATATAGGAAGTTTGCTGAGTCAAAATCTGGATCTGATTGTGTGACCTGGCTCAAGTCACACTATCTGTGCCTCAGTTTCCCCACATGTAAAAAGAAGAGGGAAGAACCTACTCTCCACAGCCCTTTCGGAATCAAAAATGTGGGACGTATCTAAGCAAGGAGAGGCTGTTTACATAACTGTAGTCAAATGTTCAGAAGTAGAAGGAAATGCTCATGCCAAACTAAAACAATCTGCACAGGTTTTTTCTGGCACAATATGTGGAATATTCTTTTACCAAAACATGACCATATTCATTTCCATAATAACAAGGTTTCCATGCATGATATTGGAGTTCTATAAGGATTCGATGAACAAATGGCACAGTTTGCTTCGACACAGTTACAATGTTTTATGTTGAACAGAAAATTTTTAGCACAAATTTATTTATTAATCATTGCCCATTTAATGAACTATTTATTAAGATACTGCATTTTTGGCAGAGTATTAAATGAAGACTATGTAGCTAATATATTTAAATGTTTTTTGAAATGAGTTAGTGTTAGATAGAGAAGGTTGCATTCATTAAGTGGACTTCTGTAGTGTAATAGATTATTCTAGATGCTGGTTTGTATTATCTACACCTGTGATCAACAAAGATATGTCTACCATACTATACTGAGTCCTATCTAAAGGATTCTGAATATCTGAAATAACATACATTCATTCCACAAATATCTATTCAGTTCCTCCACAGGAATAAACAATGAATGAAACAATGTTTCTGGTTTCTTGAAGTTTATAAGACAGTGAAACAGCTATAAACGTAGACAAAGTAATAGTGCTACAGTAAGTACTATGTTACTTACTGTAAAATGCCCATACTACCCAAACTGATCTGCACAATCCTATCACAACTCTATACAATCCCTATCAAGATGGCCTAAAGCTACTTCCTAATGTATTTTAAGTTTGGCCTAAAGATATCTCCATACCTAACCAAATGTAATCCAACTTGGTATGTGGACAGATGTCACCTACTCTTATAACAAGTGGCCAAGCCTCAACCAATCACAGCAGCCAGACTTCAGTCAACCACAGGCAGGCTACTATTCAAACCAAATTCAAATAAAGCAACTGTCCAGTTGTAACCAATCCTGTTGTTTCTATACCTTCCTTCCATTTTCTGTATGTAAAAGTCATCTGACCACATGGCAGCTCTGGAGTGGCTCTGAATCTCTTCTGGCTCTGGGAGCTGCCTGATTGACAGATCATTCTTTGCTGAATTAAACTCTATTAAATCTGTCTGAAGTTTTTTTTTCTTAACACGTTTGTATGTTGAAACGAATAATTCAGTAGAAAAGGAAAAACTGATTCAGGAGGGAAAAGGATATAATTTCTGGAACACTGTTTTCCTGCAAGCAAAAGGACCAGGATCCAGTACAGGGACAGAGGTTCTGAGCTCAGTGCATCCCCAGTCACCGACAGAAGGCAGAGGCGTGCGTGCAGATATCTGTAAGATGTGGTACTGGGGACATGAGGAAGTGCACTTCTGACTGTGTCTGTGTCCTCAGAAAACGGGAAACAAGGTCATCATTTGAGATCAAGGCAAGAAAGGTCACGTTGGAAACGTGGAGGGAGAAGAAATTGAGAGACAGTCACCTGGGAATACCGAAGAGCTCAATCAATATTTGCCACACGAGTGACTGACTGAAGGAGGGAGTACACAGTCTGGCTAGGCGGGCAGTACTAAGGGTCCCCTGGAGGGCAGTGGTCATAACTTTAAATTGGCCATATGTTTCTCATAACTGTCTCCTTTTGGGCTTATCACCACAAAAGGACAAGCCTTGAGACAAACCAGCACACTAAAGATGCCCGAGTAGAAGGATCTTTTTTTTTTTTTTTAGACAGAGTCTTACTTTGTCACCCTTGGTAGAGTGCCATGGTGTCACAGCCCACAGCAACCTCCAACCCTTGGGCTTAAGCGATTCTTTTGCCTCAGCCTCTCAAATAGCTGGGACTACAGGTGCTCGCCACAATGCCCAGCAACTTTTTTGGTTGTAGTTGTCATTATTGTTTGGCAGGCCCAGGCTGGATTCGAACCTGCCAACTCTGGTGTGTGTGGCTGGCACCCTATTCATTGAGCTACAAGTGTCGAGCCAGAGAGTAGAAGGATCTTGTTCAACCACTAAACTTGCCTTCTCTTGGCTTCCTCTTCCTCTTGGCCACTTGTACATAAATGAAAATATCTTTATATTTCAGCCACTGATATCAAGGGTATCTGTCACTTCTGGCTAGGATCATCTTAGCTGATTAGTTTTTGTCAAGTATCCCAAGCCCTAGAGTCTCAACAAAAAGATCTTGCATACATTTGCATCTTCAAGGACACAGGTTTACACCCAGCCACCCAAGGAGTCCATCCCTTTTTGCTTCAGTCCCATCACAGCATCTGTCCAAGTCAGCTTGTAACATTAGCCTATGACCAGAGGCCAAACCATACTCGCCTCTCTGGGCAATAAGTGAGACGTTTTGTCTTGGTTCACATATCTTCACCATCTCCTTTGCCTCAACCAATAAAAGCTGTTTTATTAAGTTCTGTGGGTTCTGTGGGCCAGGAATTTTGGCAGAGAACAGCAGAGATAGTTTGTCTCTGTGCCACTATGTCTGGGCCCTCAGCATGGGAAACCCAAAGAGCTGGGGGCAATATGAATGGCCAGACACTGAAATCATATGGAGATTTTTTAACTTACACATCTGACTCTTAGACTAGGATGGCTCAAAGCCTAGGCCCCTTTGGGCAGCTGAGCAGAACATCTGCATATGGCTTGGGTTTCTCCCAGTAGACAGGCCAGATTCTAAGAAGTCGTGTTCTGAGAGAGAAGATCAGAGAATTAATATTCCAAGAGAACTAGGCCTTTCCTTACCTAGCCTTGTGTATGGGTTTCCCAGTGCCACTAAACAAATTACTATAAACTTGATGCTTTAAAACAGGCGTCCTCAAACTATGGCCCGTGGGCCACATGCAGCCTGCTGGGTGTTTTTGCCGCTGCTGCCTGTCCTGCTTAGCAGCTGACTCTTCCCAGGACCCACAATCTGGCCCTCCAATGGTCTGAGGGACAGTGAACTGGCTCCCTGTTTAAAAAGTTTGAGGACCCCTGCTTTAAAACAACAAATTTACTATCTTACAGTTTTTGGAGGTCAGAAGTTCCAAATGGGGTTCACTGGGCTAAAATCAAGGTATGGGCAGAGCTCCATTCCTTTTGGAGACTTGAAGGGAGAATTTGTTTCCTTGCCTTTTTTTTTTTTTTTTTTTTTGAGACAGAGTCTTACTTTGTTGCCCGTGGTGTCACAGCTCACAGCAACCTTGGGCTTAAGTGATTCTCCTGCCTCAGCCTCCCAAGTAGGTAGAACTACAGGCACCCACCACAATACCCGGCTATTTTTAGAGATGAGGTCTTGCTCTGGGTCAGGCTGGTCTTCACTCATGAGCTCAGGCAATCCACCTGCCTCAGCCTCCCAGAGTGCTAGGATTCCAGGATGAGCCACCATGCCTGACTTATTCCCTTGCCTTTTCCAGCTATGAGGCCACCTGCATTCCTTGGCCTGATGCCCCTCCTACTATCTTCAAAGCCAGTGGCATAGCATCTTCAAATCTCTCTCTGGCTCTGACACTGCTATCTCCTTCTTATAAGGACTCTTGTGATTACACTGAGCCCACCCAGATAATCCAGGATAATCTTCCCATCTCAAAACCCTTAACTCAATCACATCTGCCAAATCTCTTTTGCCATGTAAGGTAAACTGTTCACAGGTTCTGCAGAGTAGGACGTGAATCCCTATGGCAGGGGAAGTGAAGACTATTCTGTGGACTAGACCTTGGAAACTATATAACATCAATTCCTGGGTACACCATTGGCTAAAGCAATCACAGCCAGCCCAGATTCCCCAGCAGAGGTCATGAACACAAGCTCTCAGTGGAAGCAATACCCATGAATTTGTGACTGTGGTTTAAAGCTGCTGCACCCTATTCCTGGGATAGCTGCCACCCGTTGGCTTGCTGGGGGGGGGGGGGGGGGTCCACACCCAATCTTGACTTAGCAGCATGAACAGGAAAAGAGACAGACAGTCTAAAGATTTCACAGACATGAGAGAGAAGGGAAAGGATACACAGCACAGTTGCATTTTATGCAAACTTTAAATATTGTCACATAAGCTTAATAAATCCTCTCTTAATGCACAGTTGAAGCCTCAATAAATCCTACTTTATATTTATTCCTAAGTGAAAATTAGACTGGACTTGTGAAGTTTTGAGTTATGTCTCTTCAGGCATATATCCTTTGCATAAAATGCAAATACTTTGAACTTGTTTTAATTCTCTAAGGATCTGAAACATAACACAATACAGAGAAAGAAAACAGAGGAGATGTGAAAATTACATCCAACTTGTAGCATAAGGATTAAAGAATCACTAAATGATTAACTTCCCTCAAAATACCAGTTCCCCATGCTGTTTGAATTGAAGGAATTTTTTTTTTCTGTTGAAATCAAGCATTATTAGTAAACAGCAGTTGTGAGAACTAGAAGTGGCTAAATTGTAGGCTTTGTTGGAAACAGGCCTGAATAGAACATATTAGCATAAATTGTATTTTTTATGGTTAAGCTGCAGTGTTAAATATCAAACTGTGCTAAACGATTGCTCTCCATACAGCTGCTAAATTGAGCTACCTGTTATATCAGTTTAGTAATTTGCCAAACTTTGATAAGTCAGCAATATAATAGATGTGTTTGTAAAATATCCTGAGGTACCCTGGCTTAACAAAAAGGAATGGAACACCCCTTAGAGTGTTAAAAGCCTGTCCATTAAAAAGAAGGATTAGCAAGAGGGTAAATATAGATTAATTTTTAAAAGGAAAGCCTACATATTATAAAACAAACAAAATATGTTCAGCCAGCTCATATTCACGTAAAAAAAATTTGTATTCTGTCTTTATTTTTTCTAAATTGATTTTTGCCTTAACCATTGTACTATCATTCAGGAGAACAGACATTGAATCCTGTCCAGTTAAACTGGTGATCACTATGTCCTTCCACCTTTGACCTTGAGTATTTGGCACATTTTATGTATTTGTATTTAATTTTTATTAAATCATAACTGTATACATTTCTGGGGTACAATGTGATGATTTGATATGCAATGTGGAATTCTTAAATAAAACTGATTAACCTAACCATCACCTCACTTAACTTCTTTTTTGTGATAAGACATTTATAATTTACTCTTAGTTGTTTTGAGATGTACCCTTGCATTGTGCACATCAGGTGAGATCCCACCAAATTCCCTCCCTCTCCCACCAATCGCCCTCTCCTACCATCCCCTCTCTCCACTCTGTCCTCTTTCTGGACTTTATTTGTGTCTTATCATTCGTATGAATGTGTAAGTGATTATATATTGGTTTCATAATAGTATTGAGTACATTGGATACTTTTTTTCCCATTCTCGAGGTGCTTTACTAAGAAGAATATGTTCCAGTTCCATCCAGGTAAACACATTTTATTCAACGAGGGGGGAAATTAAGCAAAATGTATGCCCTCCTGCCTTCATGGTTTTTGCTAAATGTTATATTTTCTTCGAGAACACTGAGCATTTCAGAAAGATTTCTCTGCCTTCTCTGTTATAATGGACATTTGTAAACCACATGGAAGATATTTAAAACCCTAAGAATAAGTAGTTAGTGTATGGCTTAGTTAAATGTAAAATTAAACATATATATTCCTATTGGATGCTGAAGTCAATTGTTGAAAATCAGATCATAAACCCTTAGTTGAGGTCTGACTGTAGGAAATACTGTGAAATAATCAAGAGTTAGCTAATAAATGGTTTGCTTACATCGTATGTCTTCAATACAACAAGAAGACTGTCAGAAGATAAACTAAGCTGTCATTATTACACTTCCATCATGCTATTTTGCCACTTTTATTTTGATTCCATCTGCATAATAGGGAATCATTTGTATTGTTTTTTAGTACATTTTCCTAATTACAAAAGCAACACATGTTCATTGCAGAAAATTTAGAAAATACAAACTAAGTAAAAAAATAAAAATCCTCCAAAATAGTTGATTTTAGCCTTCCTCTCCCAAATTAGATTCCCTTTCTCACTCCTTAAATGAAAAGAAATTAGAATCAGAACAAAGAGGAAAATATAAAAATTAACCCATAAAGGTACTAGAGGAAAAATATAGGGTTTTTTTTTTTTCTTTAGCACCCCCAACAGTTCCATTTCCACTGTCCTAACAAGGAGAAGGCTGGGTTTGCAATTCACACGAATGGGCATTCCAGCCAGTGTCACTACAATCTCAAATGTGTCACTTGGACAATTAATTATAACATAATACAAATTGAGGTAAATAAAGAGAAATTAAAAGGCTGTGGGAACCCAGAGAAGGAAGAAAAAGCATCTGATTAGCAAGATCAAAAACAGCCGCAGAATATTCAAATGGAACTTCCTTTGGGCTTTGGGCTTTTTCTTGTTTGTTTGTTTTCCCAGAGACAGGCTCTCACTCTCACTTTGTTGCCCAGGCTGGAGTGCAGTGGCCTGATCATAGCTCACTGTAGCCTGAAACTCCTGGGCTCAAGTGATCCTCCCACCATAACCTCCTGAGTAGCTGGGACTATAGGACTGAGCCACTGCACCCACTCTGACTGGAACTTAGAACGATGAGTTAGCCATCAAAACACTAAGAAGTCAGCTGTATGGTGGCTTCTACCTGTAATCCTAGCACTCTGGGAGGCCAAGGCAGAGGATTGCTTGAGCTCTGAACTTTGACACCTGAGCAAGAGTGAGACCTCATCTCTAAAAAAAGCTGGGCATTGTGGTGGGCGCCTGTCTGGAGGCTGAAGCAAGAAGATCACTTGAGCTCAAGAGTTGCAGGCTATTGTGAACTATGACACCATGGCGTTTTGGCCTGGGGCAAAAGAATGAGACTCTGTCCCAAAAAAAAAGGATCCTAAGAAGTCAAAGGGAACAGTGTTCCAAAGAAAGGGAACACAAAGACAGGCATGGAGTTGTCAAGTCCAGTAAGGACAGTTCCACGATCAGGTCACCCACGTACCTCATTGACCCCTTTTTAGATCATCAAGAGAATCAAGCCAGGCAGAAAATTGATCCATTCTTTTTCTCTTTTTCTTTTTCAACTTTTTCTTATAAGGCCATATCACGATATTTTAGAAAATCTAGTATCATAAAATATTTCCAGACTCTACAGGATTGTTTTAAACACAATTGACCGAAACCTAATTCAAACTAGAGGAACAAAAATGGGAGGGATATTATTAACCCACATAATTGAGAAGTTCAGTGTGTAGGCTGACTCAAATGATGTGCTCATGTTTCTGTCTCTGCCTGTTTCTCTTTCTCTACCCGGTTTCTATGCACTTCTCTTTCCATGTTAACTGAATTCTTTCTTGCTGTAGCTACACTCTTTCCGTATCTCAGGAGCAAGAGCTTCTGGCAGCCCCTCACCAACATCCTTAGAACTGGACAATGAGGAGAACAGTCTTCTCCCACTGGATGCAGGGCAAGAACCCCAGGGATGCATCTTTGTAGCCCAGCCCTAAACCAGCAACTGTGACTGGAGAAATGCAACAGTATTATTGGCTCACTGCAAATTACCACCCACCTGTGAGAGCAGGAAGAGGTACAAGTCACCCTCATGGGCAGCCCCACCAAGACCTCATGAGGCAGGGGAGCAGCTTTCCAAAGGAAGAAGGGGCGGCTGCTCACAACTGTAACTATCACAGTTTGTCTCCCAGGTGTTTAAAGTGGGATACATCTCAACAGTGGGGATACATCATCCTCCCCCACACAGCCACGAGGGAAGAACTACAGTTCTCCTGCAATGCATGACGATAAGAAATATACTAAAGATACATTCCAACCAGCACCTAAAAGACCCTCCTGAGAGTCAAAGATTTTCACTCGGCTCCACTGAATTCCAAAATTGAGAAGCAGAGGAGCCAACTGCTCCCCAACCTCACCCCCTAGTAATAAGAGTCACCTGGTCTAGCTCTTGTGTCTTACATTAGCATATTTGAAATCTGGTCATTTAAAATTAGATCATAAGTGGAGCAAGCATCCATATGGCACTTAAGATGTGCCAGGCACTATTCTAAGTGCGTTACATATAGTGATACTTGCAACATCCACGTGAATCAGGACCTATTATTATTTCCATTTATGGCTGAAGAAGCCAGAGCACAGTGAGGCCACACTCACACAAAGCTGGGCCTGAATCCAGTGGTCCAATCCTGGGTCTGTGCTCTTCACCCCAAGGTCAGTCACACTACCTTTACTCTGGATAGATGATATGAAAATGGTGAGCAAGGCAACAGAAAAAAAAAAAATGGAACACTAAAAAAAAAAAAGCAACGTGCAACAGAATAAATAAGCAGGTATCATAATATCACCTAGACACTGGAGCTGACAGCTTAGAAGCATGAGCCTGTCTGTGTAGCCCCAACATTGTCTAGAAAAGGTATGAGCAGTCTGGTTTAACAAATCTACCAGCATGACAAATCCTCCCCTTTTCAGCACATCCTGTGCCCACCAAGGCAGCCTGGTGTCTGGGGATAACCTTATTACATAGCACACCATGTGGTGTCTGGCACATTGTCATGAAAGGCCAGGTTTAGTCATCAAGTGTTTGTTGAGCCCCTGCTATGTGCCAGGCCCTTGGCTGGCCCCTAAGGACACTGCAGTGACAAGGCAGATACAGCTAAGCACCCACCATATCTTCCACCCAGTCCCCACATGCCACACTTTAGCTGAGGTTAAGCAAAATGTTCGCTATCTTTGACAAGCAGCCCTTATATGTGGATCATACATACATATACCTTTACAGCCATATTGGTTGGTAAAATATTGAAATATTCTGTACTGCTTGGTAAACAGCCACTGCCTAAGTCTTTTAGGTGTCCCTCCATTGCCTACCCTGTCCTGGCCCCTCTCCCTGGAGCCCCAAACACCCCCACAATCCATCAACTAGGGGGTTAACCAGGCCCAGCAAGGAGCTTCCAGGCCCCCATTACATTGCATGGCTGTGTCCCTGCCTGTGAGCACCAAAAGTAGTCAAAACACAAAAACTGTCTTTTCCCTTTAACAGCTTTACACTCACACTTTTTTGGTTGACTGCCAATTTTCCTTAGAAACAGTAGGTCTTTATTTTTAAAAAAAAATGAAAAATATCAGACACACAATGTGACAATCAGCAAGTGTCTGACAACAGCCCGCTGACGCAAAGGACATCATGCCAAGATGGGACTGAATTACCTGCTCCTCCCCTGCCATCCACTGCAGCTCCCATCAGCAGACACCTTGAGAACAGAGGCCTCAGTGAGACAGACTCAGACGCATGGCCCAGTAGCCAAGGGAACTACCAGGATCTTGTCACCTGCCCTGCCCTCTTGAAAGCCCAGGATCCTGCCGGATGTGTCAGTTGTGAAGGCGTGCAAATAACAAGGCTCAGGGAGTTTCACCCATCTGCCCTGGTGACGCCTCAGTTGCCAGGAAATCCCTGTACCTGCCCAGGTGCCAGGAAAGATTAAGACTGGCCCTGACACAGATCTGCAAAACCAGACTCACAGGCAGTGGGGTTCCCCATTAACACTTTGTTCTTAACCGTGGTGAGCCCCTGGAATCACCCAGGGGTGCTTCTAAAACACCAAAGCCAAGCCCTCACGAGTTATCAGCAGATCCAATGGGGCCTGCTGTGGCTTTAGGCAGTTCCGGACCCAGGAGCTGCCCTCAAGGGATACACCCCTAGGGCTCTACTTTCTTACAGACAAGGCTGCAGCCCAGAGGAGAGGGTCCAGATATCATTCTGGCTCCAGGTTCTCCAGCCCATTCTGCCCACATGCTCACACAGCAGACTGAGCTGTGAAATATGTGCCCCCTTCCATTGCTGGCAAGGGCCTGCAAATAAAGGGTTCTGGCATTTTGCCCACACATGGTAACAGATCAGTGAGGACAAGAAAGACATTTATTCAAATCCTAATATGATACTGCAAGTTTTAACAGCTTCGTGCAGGGATCATGCCTGCCTTCCAGGGGTCTCTGGGTTGTTTTTCAAACTGCCAATTCATATTTTATAATATTAGCAACCTATATAGAAAAGAAGGTTTAAAAGCTAGTTTCTCAAAGATAATATCATACAAAAGAAAAAACCCATAATAAATTCCTTGTTGTTTTCTGAGCTTTCTTGCAAAGTCCCCTGTTCTTAACTCAGCCAAGGGGCCAGAGTCCATACACCCCGGCAACAGTCAAGACGGGGGAGAGCAGTGGTGACAGGAGACAAACCACTTCGGTGTCAAGTCCTTCTGGCACTTCTCCCTGGCACAGTTCCTGAAATCCTGCCCCTCTCGTGACGCTGTGTGGATTGGCAGGGAACCAGGCCATTGAGCTCAAGAACCTCCAAAGGTCTCCCTTCCTAAGAAGGATCACATTTCCTGCATTGCTAACAAGGAAACTGAGGTGCAGGAAGGTAAAAGAGCTGGTTCAATGGGCAAGTGTCTTTTCTGGGCAAAAATGTCACTCTCACCACCTCAAGAGTGCAGTAAAGAGAAAAACCACAAATATGCCTTCAAGGAAGACATAAGCTTGAGATTTTTAGTTAAGCTGCTGATAAATGTTTTTTGTCTCACAAACTTTGCTGCTAAAAAAGGAACAAATCAATGCCAATGTCTCAGTTTAGTTACTAAATCAGGCAGAGTGACAAGGCACCTCAGGTTGTAGGTCACCCCTCCTCACTGCCACTGCTGAAGAAGGCAAGGAGGACACTTCCTCACTGCCCCTGCAAGTCTGTCATTGCAGAGTGGACACCAACCTGATACTGGAGCAGGCCCTGGGCATGACCAAGGAGGAAAACAAATCAGAGAGCTAAGGAAGAGATCAGAAGCACACAAGATCACATCACCCCACACCCATCCTCTGGAGGCATTCCTAGCCCTAAAATGTAGCTAAGATACAGTAGGGCTCCAGGAAAAGGGGCCACGGCAGGGTGGGCAGTGGTGGGATACTCCCGAGACTTAGTGGCTATTTACTAAGCAGTACAAAACATTTCAGTATTTTACCAACCAATATGGCTATCTGGGTATCCACTGGCCAAATATCAGGTTTGCGTGTCCAGTGGTTCTAGAAACAAGGAAGAGACGGAAGCTTTATTTTCATTACTTTTATATATCAGCATCTTTTTAAAAATTTAATAACTGTGACATGGGCAGCTACAACCCCTTTGGGTTTCAAGTGCCTCATTAGTAAAACCAGGCCACAATGACAGCTTGAAAGATAAAGGGGTGGACCTGCTGACCATTCAAGCTCTGTGACATATGATTGCATAAACTTGGAGGAATAGAAGTTGTTTACACAAAGATATGTTCCTAAACAAGTTATCCTTAAGTTATACTTAAAATGTACCACAGAACTCACCATTAGAGAAATCCTACTATCTAGAGAGCAATAGTTCTCAAAGCATAGGAACCAAAGAAGCAGCATCAGCATCACCTGCGAACCTGTTAGAATAGGAAAAGCAAATTCCTGAGCCCCACCCCAGATCTACTGACTCTGGGGGTGGAGCCCAGCAGTCTGTTTCCACAAGAGGCCAATGTGATCCTGATACACGCTACCATGACTCATTTAGTAAACAAGATAGCTCCTAATATAGTTGTTTAAAATATTAGATTTAGCTACAAATGTATCTGATCCAGTGCTAGAGCTTTTACTTGAAACAATTGGTATCTGTTTCAGAGAGGAAGAGAAAACCCCCACATGGGCCTTCTTGCTGCCATGGACACCCCACCTTAGGGCCTTTGCCCTGGTCATTCCCTCTGCCTGGTGCACTGCCCCCTCCACCCTACCCCCTGCAGGACTTGGCTCCAATGCCACTTTCTCAATGAGACCTACTCTGTACCCCTGATTCCCCTGACCCTGCTGTGTTAGTCCCAAAGCACTTCTCCCCTTCCAAGGGGACTATGTAATTTACTCATTAACACATTAACATAGACAGATGGGTTTCTCTATGTCTCCCTCCAGTAGAAAGTCAGTTGTCTTGATCGCAGTCTGTAGTACCCAGCACATAGTAGGATGGATGGATAGATGATTGGTAGGTAGGTAGATAGATAGATAGATAGATAGATTTGTTGCATGAGTAAATGAGTCAGGCAAATTTCAGAACAAACCTTTAGGTGCAGCAGCCTTCATTTATTTTGTAAAAACTCAAAACGAGGGGGCTACCTTTATAAACTGGAGAGAAGTTTCCATCTTTCAGGGAAGGTCCTAGTGTTGGTTTCCATACTGGGTCCTTAGGAATATATCTTATTTTGCAGCCAACATGCAGGGTAGAGTAAGTTGCTAGAAATACACTATGAATCACTAGTGTTGGGTGCAGAAATCTTGGCCATCAGTCGAATGCACCACTCATCTGACTATACTTTCTCTAATAAAGCCTCCTCAGGGGTTTAAAAGACTATTAATTAAATCACACAACCATCAGGGTTAACTAAAATTCAGTATTTTTGCTTGTGGCTTAAAGCGGGAAATGTGCAATTGTATCAAATGCCAGTGATCTCTTCTTGGCTGGTTCAGTGGGAGTGATTTCGAAGTAAGGTCTCCAGCCTTTCATAACTAGTTTCATTTTTATGATTTTCCCGGGAATTTCCAGTTCAGATATTTTTCTAAAAACAGTTCTATACTGATAGCTTTGAGGTCACAACAGGGTAAAAGTGAATGCACATCATTAGAAAAGATCACTGGATCATTGCTAGATGTTTCCATGCCAAGTTCCCATTACCCATGTCCTCCGAACGATCACACCACATTGAGGCAAATTTTCCAAAATGTATTTTAGTTTAGAAACTGAGATCTGATGGAAGAACAAGCTAAAAATTGCAGGTTTGCCTTTTGGCGTCTGTGTGATGGGGTGGGGGGGGAGACAGAAGGGGAGGAGGAAAGAGAGGAGAGGGACAAATGAATAGCATGTGAAAAGCACCTGCTAACTGCAAAACGCCAGAGCAGCAGTCTGAAACTCCTTGGTCAGGATCTCTTTGCATTCATAGAAATTATTGAGGACTCCAAAGAGCCTTTGTTTATGTGGGGCATACATGGATCCTTACAAAAGTTTTCAGATACATAAATATCAAGAAAGTAAAATATGTGCGAATGAAAACAAATGAAGCCATCCCAGTAACACCGATAAGCCAAGGAAGCTGAAACTTGCACAGGTGAATCAGAAAGGGTGCTGTTGACTGTGTTTCGTGGAAGTGAAATACTAGACAATAACAGTCTGCTTTCATAGTGATCCATGTATCAAACATTATTTGCCATATTAGAAATTAAAACAATAAATTCTTTCAGAGAGGGAACCTTGCTTTGTTGCCCAGGATGGAGCGCAGTGGCATAGTCACAGCTCACTGTAGCCTTAAATTTGGGGGCTCAAGCAATCCTCCAGCCTCAGCCTCCCCAGTAACTGAGACTACAGCTAAACACCACTATGCCCGGCTAAGTTTTAAATTGCTTTCTTTCCATAGCAACAGGGTCTTGCTATGTGACCCAGGCTGGTCTCAAACTCTTGGGCTCAGCCCTGCCTCAGCCTCCTAAATCATGGGGATTACAGGCATGAGCCACTACTCCTAGCCTACAGAAATGGTTAAAATATTTATTAATTCATTAAAATAACATTAATAGCCCCATTACATTTTAACATAAGCAACAGTTTATGAAAAATATTTTTTCCAAAGCAAAAAAGAAATTTGTGAAAAGGTTACCGCTGTTTTACACTTTTGCAAGTCTCTTTAATGTATGGCTTAATAGAAAACAACTGGATTCTGAAACCTGCTTCTGTATTCAACTTATTGCAATATCATTAAATCCTGTGACCTATGAAAAGCTCCACTGTACACTCACAAGAAGATGAAAAGGGAAAAGGCAAATCACATCTTAGTATTACTGTGAAAGTAGCTTTGACCTCACAGACCCCCCCTGAACGGGTCTCAGAGACCCCCTGGAGCCCCCCAGTGAAATTTTGAGAGTGGCTACACAAGCCAAATGTTTCTAAGCTACCTCCTATTTAGAGACAGAGAAACCCAAGACAGAGGCAGGAAGTGAGAAGGAAGGTAGCAGAACCTGAACTTAGCTTTTCTGACTGCTGGATGACTACTCTTAGCATTAGACTACATGTATTTCTATGTGTACAGCAGCTTCTGCCTAATTTGAGGTTTTCTGAATAATAATCACAATCATGAAATACAGTAGAGTTGGGTCAAGTATTCAATTTTCATGGGCTGAAGTCCATGCACGCTGCCTCCTACCTCAGCCATAATGAGAGAGTTGGTGGTGGTGGGGGGGGGGGTTTTAAAGCCTGCCTGATTGCCATTTAATTGCAAAAACACATGCCTTCCAGTGATGGTGAAGTAGGGATGTGAAGCCCGGGAGCCTTCACCGGGCTCAGTACAGTTTTCTTCAAGTATATGCATTTTGCCATACTGAGTGAGATTCTGGAGATTAAGATATATTGGTTTGGTTTGGTTTGGTAGAATGTGGCTTGTATACACAAGGAAAAACAATCAAATTGGGGGATGATACCAGCTTTACTGAGCTTACTGAGAGACAGCACAGTCTTGAACACTGCAGGTAGAGGACTTGGAGGGCAATTTGAGGACTTTCAAGGGGAATACTCTTAAACCCTTTACCATCTCTGAAACATCACCCTCAGTTTCTTGACTGAGTTCTACAGAGGAAGCAACATCTGAGCAATGGGGACGCTTCCAATGACAGCCTAGGTCCCAGGTGGCCGGAACAGGCAGTAACAGCAGCCAAGTGCAGCTGCTCGCCAGAAACACGCAGCACTTTCTCCAGGGTTTCTCAACTCTTCCACTGCCAATGCCCACCACAAGTGTGACACGACACAAAGTGTTCTACTCCGTGATATGGCAATATTTGTGCTAAAACTTTAATACTCACAGCAAGACATTCATTTGCTTTAAAAAGAAAAAAATTAGTACAGAAGAGTAGAAAATCTTACTCTGGCTCCACTCCCCATTACTGTCCCTGTCCCAGGGGTAACATACTGGTAACTATTTCTCTCTTTAGTTCTTCTGCTGGTTTCTTTCATAACTCAAGGAACTTCCCTCTCTATTTCTTGATTTATCTATTTTAAAAATATTACCCCTCACTAAGGAAGACTCATCTGTATTTCCCTCCACTTCATCTCCCAGACTCCAAACATGGTCAATAAATTACACAGCATTGAAAAGATGATTGAGAGTACAGAACCAAGAATTGTGATGGAACCCAAAAGAAAAAAATGTGATCTTGTGACACGCAATCTGTGCCACTTAAAGAAAAATATTTCAAGAGCCAGTGGAGACTCTGCTCCTCTCTGTATCCCCTGCTGAGAGCCAAGACACATTGTCATTTACTTCATGTCTGGACTATGCCTTTGTATTTTTCCCAGAGTTCCTAAAGGGGAAAAAAGAAAAGAAAAGGAATAGTATATGCTGACAGTATATCTTAAAGCCCTTAAAAATTCTGAATCATCCAGTTTCTGTGATGGAATAACTTTCTCCTCGAAGACATCTTGACCTCTGATTGTTACCAGTTCGTTTCTAAGTCTGCGCCACAGTTGTTACACTGAGATTTCATTTCATTGTCCTACTGGGTTATTATCATGGTTGCATGGGTCTGATATTTTCATCATTCCTTGATCATTTATTGTTTGGCTAGAGAATGTCCTTTAGTATTTTTTTTTTAAGAAGGGCTTCATGGCAGCAGTTCTCAACCTGCAGGTTGCAACCCCTTTTTAACAATGAAAATGCATTGCAGCATTAGGAAGGTTGAGAACCACTGTTATGTGGGTCCTGAGTCTTTCCATGTCTGAAAATATGTCAATTTTACTCTCACATTTAATTGTTCCTGTGGCTGATAGAACAGACACTACTATGTGTCACAACATCCATCTACTCCCACTTCTCATGACAGAACCTTCTTGGTACAGGTATTCTCCTCCTGCACGTGTCCATAGGGCAATGGTTCCTACCTGGTCTACCTATTATCCTCCCATTGGCTGGTTTAAAAATAGGCATAAGCTAAAATTTGGGGCATTAAAACATGAAGTGGAGCCTGCTGGGACTTCTGAATAAGAGGCATGAAGCAATCCCATCTTTCCTATGAGGCTGTTATTTCTGAATGTGGGATCCAGGACTACTATGGACACTGTGTCACCAGAAAGGACCTAGCCCGAGTACATAACCAACATGCTGAAGATGGCATGGTGGGATGACAGAAGAATCAGGAATCTTGATTATTATTTGTCATTATTAAACTGATGAACTTACCAACCCTGGTGATGCCCTACCTCTGAATTTCATATAATGTGAACTAATACAGTTCTTTCTTGTTTAAATCACTGAGAAGGCTTTATACACCTTACAAAAGCATCCTAATTAGTATAGCTAGGTATAGAGTTCTTAGTTTCCTTTCCTTGGAACTCTGAAAGCATTATTCCATTAGTCTCTACAGTTCTTGATTACTGAAGTCGTATGTGAATCTGTTTCTTATTTCCTTGTGAATAATGTGTTTTTTTCTCTTGCTGAGAGCTTTTAGGTTGCCTTTACTTCAGAGTGCTGAAATTCATTAGAATGTCTCTTTGTTTGGATTTTTTTTTCTGAGATATTCTCACCCTGTCACCCTGGGCAGAGTGCCACGGCATCATCACAGCTCAGAGCAACCTCAGACTCCTAAGCTTAATTGAGCCTCCTACGCTCAGCCTCCCAAGTACCTGGAACTACAGGCTCCTGCCACAAAGCCCAGATAATTATTCTATTTTTAGCAGAAATGGGATCTTGCTCTTGCTCAGTCTGGTCTTGAACTCCTAACTGCAAGCAATCCACCTGTCTCAGCTGCCCAGAGTGCTAGCAGTATAAGCGTAAGCCACCACACCCGGCCTCTTTGTTTGAATCTTTTCCCATTTATTCTGCTTGGCACTCTATGGGCTTCTTTTAATTAAAGAATTTTATTCTTTCTTTTTTTTTATTTCTTATAGCATAACTATGTACATTAATGTAATCATGGGGTACAGTGTGCTGTTTTCATATACATTTTGAAATACTCTCATCAAACTGGTTAACATAACCTTTATGTCATTCTCTTAGTTATTGAGTTAACACATTCATACTCTGCTTTTAGAAAGATTCACTTGTACCCTTGTAAGATAAACCATAGAGGTGACCTCACTAATCACCCTCCCTCCCCCCATCAACCCCCGTTGCCTCCCTTCTTCCACCCCCTTCCCATATTCTAAGGCTATAATTAGGTTATGACATTCCTATAAAAGCTATGAATTAGTTTTAAAATAGGGCTGTGAGCAGACAGCCATCAGAATTGGAGAAGATTTTTGCAGGTCAAGTCTC
>NW_003852539.1:1109785-1121097 GCF_000181295.1 Otolemur garnettii | reverse complement strand
GTCATTAAAGTATTTAATTTCTCCATCATAAATGAAACTCAGTTTATCTGGATACAGGATCCTGGGCTGAAAGTTATTTTGTTTTAAGAGATTAAATGTCGATGACCACCCTCTTCTTGCCTGAAAGGTTTTGGCAGAGAGATCTGCAGTTATTCTAATATTCTTCCCCTTATAGGTTATGGTTTTCTTATGTCTCACTGCTTTCAAGATTTTCTCTTTCATATTAACTTTAGTGAAGTTAATTATGATGTATCTGGGGGATGTCTTATTCGGGTTGAGTCGTGCTGGGGTTCTGAAGCTGTCTGAAATTTGAATTTCAAGATCTCTTGACATATCTGGAAAGTTGTCTTTCATAATTTCATAAAGAAGAGCCTGTGTTTTGCAAAGCAACTTTGTCGCCTTCAGGGATTCCTATAAGGCGAATATTAGTTTTCTTCAAATTATTCCAGAGCTCTCTGAGAGGATGATCTGTTTTTGTTTTCCATTTCTGATTCTCTTTAGATGTTTGGACATATTCAGAAGTTTTGTCTTCTACATCTGAGATCCTTTCTTCTGCCTCCTGCACTCTGTTACCAAGAGATTCTACCATATTTTTCAGATCTTTGAGGGCTGCAATCTCTTTCCTTAATGTTTCAAAATCTTTGGTGGTTTTGTCTTTGAATTTGTTGAATTCTTGAGTGAACTTTTGGAATGCTCCTTGAGTTTCTAGTTCTATCTTTGCCTCTATTCTATTAATCTTATTTGCAATCCAAATTCTGAATTCAATTTCTGACATCTCAGCCATTTGTTTATAAAGGGGATCTTCAGTTTCATGTGCCACATCCTTTCTTGGGAGGGTTGACCTACTCTGGTTATTCATATTACCAGCCACGTCCTTTCTTGGGGGGGTTGATCTACTCTGCTTATTCATTACCAGAGGTTTTCCGCTGATTCCACCCCATGATTATTTTACCCCTTTTGACTTTTCCCCTTGAGGTTTTTCAAGTACCCATATGGTGTTATGGCCTGAGAGACTGGGCACCTGCTTGGTGTGGTGGGGCTAAGTGGCTCTGTCTTATTTTCAGCTGGTATCTGTCCTACCGTAGTGATTCAGTTACTCTTGGTTGAAGTCTCTGCTGTGGAGAAATACCAGCAATTAGGTTGACCCACCCCCCACAAGCAACAATTGGGCAAGGAAAATCAAACCTTCCCTAAACCATACACCCAGGGTGCCCCTTTGAATAGTCCTTGGGTGGTCTGCCCAGTTGAAGGGGTCCAAATCAGTTGTCCCAGTCAGCACCAGTTTCAGGTGGAAGAGCTCAAATGTCTCTGGCAGCTAAATAAGAGAGGTCAGCTCGCAGCTCAGATATAACTTGCTCCAGTGCTCCATGAGGGCAAAGGGACCCACCCAGAAAATGGGTTAGTCTGGGAAGGTTAATACCTCCTTCCCCGCCTTGCACCCAGTCACTTGTAATCCCCCAGGTCTGTGACCCTATTCACTCCAGTAGGCAACTGCTCCCATGGTTTACGACTGCCAAAATCAGCTGGAAATCTGAGTTCGGCAGGGGGCCCTTGTGTGTTTAAATTAGGCTTCTGTCTGGGCTAGATTCCTCTACAAGTCAGAGGCTGCATTCAGCTCTGGGCAGCAAGCAATTAGGGTTACACTCTCGTGTCAATTCCAGCCTCTGCCTGCCACTGCCTTTGTCTCAGCTGTACTCTCCTGAGGGCTGGTGCTAATGGTCTCTTTACTTACGAAAGTGATCAAGTCCATTCCATGTTCCGCCTGTGGCTGCTGTCCAGAACCTCTGGTTGCCCAGAGAGACAGGACTTGCCTATCTGGAATGGCGTCATTTCACAGCTCAGGATGCCACTGTTGCTGTATGGCTTCGTCCAAGCCAACGTTCTTCTCCTCACTCCTGTGCCACAGTCAGCACAGAGCAGCACCAGCTCTTTCCCTCTCCACTTCTCTCAAGGAGATGCCCAAGAATCTGGACTCCATAGGTAACAAACCTCTAGACCTCAGTGTGGTTGGGTGGGGAATCCTCGGAGTTCAATGTTGCAGGTGGAGAATATATACAGTTTTATACAGTTTTACAGTTTTATGCCTGGCTAGAAGGTGCCATGGCACGCCAGCAGGGGGAGGAGGTCCAGTTTTTAGGGGGTCTCTCCCGTGGGATAGAGTGGGAGGAAGTTTGAACTCTGTTCACTTGTTTGCATGGAGTAAACTGCAAGCCCTTGTTGTGGGGGGAGGGGACTCCCATCCACTTGGTGGTGGATTTTGTACATTTTGATTGTATTTAGGGGGTTGCAGCTTGCCTCAGGAAGGTTGAAGTGTGCTCTTCAATCTTCTCTCTTGGCTCCACTCCAAACCATCAGCTCCCTTGCTAAACTTCTGTCCTTTAAGCCTCCTTCTGGACGGGAGCTTCTGTAAAAAGCTGGCTACAGTCTGCCATCTTGGCTCTGCCCCCAATGGGTGAGAATTTTATTCTTTCTTTAGCTCAAAGAAACTTATCTTTTATTTCTTTATTTCCTTTTTATAACATTGGACATTCTCAAATCATACTATCTTCTTACATCTCTTTTAACTAGTCTTTTTACATCTCTTTTAACTATTATCCTTTTAAGGTATGTTCTTAAAGATTTTCTCAACTTTATCTTCTGTTTACTTATTTAGAATTTATCAGTGTCAGTTATTCTGACATTTTACCGCATTTTAACAGCTTCAAAAGTCATATTTTCAATTTCTGAGAATTCTTCCTTATCTTCTAATGACATGTTTTTCATGGCAGTGAGTCATTGTTTTATCTGTGTAAAAGTCTCTGAACTGCTATGAATTAATATATGCATATCCTCTCCAGTGATTTTTCTTGTTTATCTTGGCCTTTGTCTTTTATGATGTTGATTTCCCTGAGATGTCTGGTGGCCCTTAGGTGACCATTCATATTTACTGACTTTGAAGGACTTTAAAGGATTAGTATAGGTGGATCAGTCTGTTTGCTCTGAATGTGAGGATAGACTGTACCCTTTGTGTGGAGAGATCCTTCCTTTTGGTATATACAGACAGGGATCAGGCAGATTTGGGAAGTCCACCACTGTCCCAGAAAAGTAGGGCACTTACATGTATTTCCCTCCTACTCTGACCTGACTTTCCTCTTTATCCTCTGGCTCTACTCCAAGATTTCCTTATCTGCTGGGTAAACATTTCTCTGTATTGTCCCCCTGATACAATTTCATACCTTGGGCTATCCCTTAACAAATCATTCATAAGTTCAGAAAACAATTCTTAGAATTCAAATTACTCCATACACATCCTAGAAAGGAAAGAGCTACTTAGCCAAAATGTCCTGAGGGTATCTTTACTTTGAGCACTTGCTGCTCAAAGTAAACTCTTATCCTCTCTCTGTGCCAATGTCAACTTTGGGGACCGTCTAGAGTAAGTCTCCCACTTCCAACAAAATTCTCCATTTAGTTCTAGGACATGTTTTTCTAGTGGATACTCCACTTTTTTTTTCCCCAAGACAGGGAAAGTAAGGGTCTTACTCTGTCATCCAAGTTGGAGGGCAGTGACACATTCAAATTTCACTGCAGCCTTAAAGCCCCAAGTAGCTGGGACTACAGGTGCACACCACCATGTCTGATTAATTTTCTTAGTTTTTGGACTGACAAGGTCTTGCTATATTCCCAGACTGGTCTCAAACTCTTGGCCTCAAGCTATCTTTCCACCTTGGCCTCTCAAAGTATTGGGGTTACAGGTGTGGAAAACTGCACTCATGACATAATAAATTGCAAGCCCATCTAGGTTCAACTTTGTAGAAATTTGATGACGGTTTCAGAATATCTGGGAAGCCCATGTCATGTGGAGGGTTACAAATGAAAGTTGATGCAAATCTAGATGCAAATGTATAAAGTCAAATCATTTTTTTCTCTACAACATGAATTAATTTCAGAATTGACCTTCAAAGTCAGGAACTTAACCTAGGTTATATCCAGGTAAACTTCACTCTAGGTAAAATTAATTATTTCAAGTTTAACTTGGCAATTCGAGTTATCACACCACCATCACTCTGCTTGCAAGGATTCTGAGGTTGCTCAGGCACCAGGGACATGATGCCTGCCCTGGCCTCCATCAGTCACCCTCTTCCTGTCTGATCTTTGGTCTTTGACCCTCTGTTCCCATCAAATCCTTTACTGATGTCCATGGTCCTTGTTAGTTTCCAAGCATCAGGACAGAGGGGTCATCTGCATCCTTTTAATCTCAGCTATAAAGCTCCTTTGGGTTAACTGACTCACTCACTCTTGATCTCTCCCTCCCCCCACTTGCTATTTCAAAACTATCTTTAGTACCACAGGTTTTGGATGCTGTCCTGAGCTACTCTCTAGTCTCAACTTAGACATGCTACTCTGTCCCTGTGCACTTTTGCTGGTACTGTCCCAAAGCCCTAGAGAGGCCCTCACTAGAATCCAAGCAGGCTGCCACCTGACATTGGACTTCCCAGTCTCATGAGTATGAGAAATAAGTATCTGTTGTTTAAGCCACCCAGTCTATGGTATTTTGTAATAGCAGCTTGAATAGACTTTAGATCTGATGAGACATGATATTTCCAATGTGTTGTCTGTGGCATAAAATGCCTTGTATATTAGTTTGCTAAGGCTGCCATAAACAAGGTGGCCTAAACAACAAAAATTTACCATCCACATTTCCAAAAGCTCAAGTCTGAGATCAAGATGTTGGCAAAGTTTGTTCCTTCTGAGAGCTGAAAGAAGGTATCTGTTCCAGGCCTTTCTCCTTGGCTTGTGGACTGCCACTCTCTATTTGTGTCTGTCTCTTCATACTATCTTGCCTCTACTCATGTCTGTGTCCAAATTTCCACTTTTTATAAGCACACCAGTGCTTCTGGATTAGGGCCCACCCTAGTGACCTCATTTTTATTTGATTGCTGTAAAGACCCTAATTTCTAATAAGGTCGCATTGTGAGGTACTGGGAGTTAAGACTTCAAAAGCCATATTTGTGTGGGGACCCAATTCAACCCATAACACCTTGATTCTTCAAGGATTTTTTTTGATGTTCAAGTCTAAACTCTTCCAAATTACTTGTCTCTGCTGTGAATTTGAAAATGTAAATATTTAAAATTTCCTTAGGAACCCCATTTCTTTATCTTTACATTCCTACTACCACAATCAAAATGCTCCCAGCAATGAATTAATAACAGAAGGGCCACATGGAATTTTTAAATGATAGGGAAGAAAAAAATCCTCTATTCATATTTTGAAATTCTGTGCAATTTGATTAAATCAGCCCAAGGTGCCAAATTTGCTGGGTCAAACCCGGAACAGTCTTCCATTTACAAGGACTGTTTTAGGTGCTCCTAACAACAGGGAGGTGGAATGACCCCCAGGAATTCTGAAGACATAACCCATGGCAGCTTACCAGACTACCAGAAACAGGAAATTTTGACATCTCCTATTTAATCTTTAAATGCCATATGAATTTTATGTGGCCCTCCACAATATTCCTCTATCCATATGTAGAGTAGCTATTATGTAGAAGAAAAATTCAAAATAATGTTCTCTTAAAGCTCCAAGTAACATCTGAGAAGATGCACCCAGCTTATCCTATGATTTCATGTGTCCCTGGCATAATGCCCCATGTTTGAGAAGCACAGCTTTCAGTGGAGGAAACAGGAAGTTTCACTGATAAAGGGGTTTTGTTTTGTTGTCAGCAGAGAAAGATCTTCATTTGGGCAATGCCAGGAAGCCAGTCCTTTTCCACCCAAAGGAGAGCATTTTCTCAAGAGTAGATACACTTTGCTCCGAAGCTGGTGGAGAATCGGTGAGGTGGAAAGAAAAAGGGATGCCACAGAATTAACAACGGAGCTGCCCTGGAGCAGGGCTGGGTATGTCACAAGGAAAGAAAGGGACCAAGGGCCAAAGGGATGAGAGTTCAGGGAGCAAGAGAAAGTCAGCAGCCTAGCACAGAGCATGGAAGTCAGAGAGAATGCATGGCACACATGGGAAAGCAGAGGGGAAAGACAGAGAAAGGAGCAAGTGGTGAGAACATCAGGGTCTGTGGTTTATACAGGTCTTTAATGATCATGGGACCAGAGCACAAAGAAAGCTGGGCTGACCCAAAACTTCTGCACCCTTAATTTCACAGAGTACCTAGAGCTACCACAGAGAAAAAGCAACCTCCGTTGTAGGCCCAGCAACACCCTTCTGCTCTCTCAATTCCATCAATGCGTTGTGTCCTGACACCTACTTTAGTGAACTTTCTAGGCACCGATGAAGCTCAAGTTACTGGGTAATTTCTAAAATTCACTCTCAATTCTATGAATCAATGATAAATTTAGGTCTGAAAATTACTTAGCCAACTCTTTAAGGGATGTAAGTCAGTGACAAGCATTTTCCCTCAATTTTGTAAGCTGGAGAAGGTTCCTGGTTGGTTTTTATTTGCATCTCTTGGATAATTCAGCATCCATTGAGCACATTCCAGGCTGGGTACCTGTATAGTTGTGTGTCCCCAAAGGCTTCATCTGTGCCTTTCATCTTTCACTACTCTGCTCACATAACGATGAGATGGCAGGCACATCTGTGACTGCCAGGCCTGTGCTTGCCTCTAAAGGTCCATGCTGACAGGGTAGGTAGCTCCACAAAGCAACAGAGCTAGGGAGAAGGGAGACAGTTTCCCATGATCACACTTACAGAAATCCTTGGGGCTCAGGCCCAGTCATGTCAAGACCCCACTGACACCAAAGCTGGGTTGTTGGGTGATTTCTAAAGTTCATTCTCAATTCTGTGAATCAATGAATCAATCACAAAATAAAACCAGAATTCTTCTCTTCAATTTTTTATGGGGACTGTACTCAGTTTTCAAACTGGGGTGTGTAAGAAATGCAACTTTATCATTCTCTAATAATCTAATTTACAATTCATTCCTCACCCACATTTGATGGAGATTAATTCCATGCAAGACAAGGTCTCTCTTCCACCCCCATCTCTCTCCCTAAAGTTAAGTTTAAACTCCAGGGCCTTTCTCAGGGAGTGCGTTGCCTGAATACAGGGCATGGTTTTCCTTTGCTATATCGCTCCCTAGACCTGCAAGGAGTTTGTGTAGTCACTGCCCTTCAGGATTCAGTCTAGACACAGGGCACAGCCACAAACATCTGCCTTTCCTCCATCCCTTCCAACTCCCTTCAGTCCTCACCAAGGGCACCATCACCCCCACTGCGAAGAGGGTCTGACATGTGCTAAAGAAGCCTTCTCTTACTCTCCAGGCATCATCCTAAATCTTTTGTCTATGCATTAAGTCCTCTGGGGCCCCATAAGGACCAGCGTATGGCAAATCAAATGCCAAGCACTGATTTCTGAATTCTGCTGTCACTTATAGCCTGAGGCAATGAATGAGGTGGACCGCCCTAGCAGCCTAGGCAGGGCATGGGCCATGACTAAAAGAAACTAAAAAGAGAAAGAAAAAAATCTCAGTTAATAACTGGAAACCTGCCACATTCCCCATCATCTTTCAGCTGCCTATTTGACCATGGCTATGTCTGATTTCCTTTCAACCTCTCCCATCCAAAGTCCTCAGAAAAAAAAGAACAGCAAATCATTATTGCTGTAAGTGCTGGTTATTTTGAGGGGCCAGAGGGGCTTTTGGTGAGCCATATGAGGCTGAACCAGCACCAACAGTTCAAGGAACACCAAGTAATGGTTAAGGTGCAGAGAGCAAGCATCCCATTTAAAAAAAAAAAAAAAAGACTGTTCTCATATATAGATATACAACTCTGAGTGTACATACAGGAAAAGACTGGGCTTCCACATTTTCTCTCTATGTCGTCTATGTTGTTTAAATTATCTCCACAGAGAAAGTGTCTATGTTCTGTATAAAAATGAAATGCAGGGAGCATTAAAGGAGCAGATAAAGGTGAACAGATTGGCAGGAAGGGTGAGGAAGAAATGCCTTCACTAGTGGTGTGATCCTTCTCACGGAGCTAGTAAAAACACTAAGAGAACTTAATAGTCCTACTTAGTTAGCATCTTCTGATTAGTAAATCAACACCTTGTAGGAAAGTTGGAAAACACAAAGAAATATAAAAATAAATTTTATTTATTTTTTTCATATATACTTTTTGAGACAAAGTCTCAATCTATTATTGCCCTGGGTAGACTGCTATGGCATCATAGCTCACAGCAACCTCAAACTCTTGAGTTCAAGTGATCCTTCTTGCCTCAGTCTCCTGAGTAGCTGGGACTACAGGCACCTACCAAAACACCTAGGTAGTTTTTCTGTTTTTAGTAAAAACAGGGTCTCACTCTTGCTCAGGCTGGTCTTGAATTCCTGAGCTCAAGTAATCCACTGCCTGAGCCTCCCAGAATGCTAGGATTATGGGTATAAACCACTGAACTCAGCTTAAAAATAAATTTTAGGTCATCAGCAATCTCCCCAAGAGATAGCTAGTGTGGCCATTTTGATGTAGTTCCTACTGATTTTAATCCATGTACATGATATTGTTAGTTATACGGGATCATTCTATGTAAATAATTTTATTTTCTTTCTGTATAATTTTTATTTTCATTGTTTTTCTACTTATAAAACAGTATGTTCATGTTTAAAAACTCAAACGTTATATAAAAAGTGAAATTTCTCGTAATCTCACCATCAAAGCTAATATTTTCCCAGAATTTTCCAATGAAATATATATTTCTTTAAATGAGATTACACTACACAAACATCCATCAACTTACTCTTTCATTTGCCAATCAATATCTCCAGGCCAAATGATTTGATTAATATAGATCAACCTCATTCTTTCTACCATAGCATACTTTATTAAACAGGGTGTAACTTATTTATCAGTACTCTATTAACATAGTATTTCCAGTTCTAATATTATAAAAATATTTTAATGACTATCCTCATTTTCTATATATATATACATACATAAACATATGCAAATATTTCCTGAGATAAAATTCCTGGAAATAAATTGGTAGGTCAAACAGGATGGATATTTTAAATTTTAAAGGATGTTGTCCCTCCAAAAATGCTGTAGAAACAGACAATTCCAACAATAGGATATGAGATTACCCTTTTACCAAACAATGGGGTATTATCAATCTTTTAATATTTGATGATCTGATTGATAACACATGATATATTGTTCTACTCATTTTATCCTCAGGTTGATATTTATCTTTTGCTATTATCATAATTTTAATTTTAATTTTCAAACAAATTTCCAATTTTATGCAGTCCATTTTTCTATGGGTTACTTGCCCTTCTCTCATTGATTTCTACTTCTTTACAATATCTTCTCCTATTCTGGGCTGCTCTTTCATTCTCTCTCTTTTTTTATTAAATCATAACTGTGTACATTATTCCATTTATGGGGTACAATGTGCTGGTATACAATGTAGAATGCTTACATCAAACCAATTAACATAACCATCGCCTCACTTACTTATTTGTTGTGGTAAGACATTTATACCCTACTCTTAATAGATTTGAAATGTACCATTGCACTGTGCACATTTACAGTAGTGTCAAAGAAGATGAAATATCTGGGAATTAACCTAACAAAGGATGTGAAAGATCTCCATAAAGAGAATTATGAAACTCTGAGAAAAGAAATAGCTGAAAAATATACCATGCTCATTGATGGGAAGAATCAACATTATTTAAATGTCCATATTACCCAGAACAATCTATAGATTTAATGCAATCCCTATTAAAGCACCACTGTCATACTTCAAAGATCTCTTTCATTCTCTTAATGTTGGCTTTTGGTGATTAGAAGTTCTCAATTTTAGTCTAATCTAGCTTATCAATATTTTCCTTTATAGTTAGTCCTTCTGTGTCTCATCTAAGAAATTCTTAAGATTATACAGATATTCTCTTGTGTTTTCTTCTAAGAGTTTTTATTGTCACCTACCATATATAAGTCTACATCGCAGCTGGAATTGATTTTTGTGAATGGCTTGAGGAAGATTCATTTTTTCCATATGTATGTTAAATTAAACAAATAGTATTTATTGAAAAGACATCCTTTCTCCACTGCATTTTAATGCCACCCTTGTCATAAATTAAGTGATCATATGAAGAACACTTTCTATTGTTCCTTTGGGCTTAAAGAATCAAAATATGTCACTCTAAAATAGGTCTCTTTGGCATAGAAATTATTTTTTAGCTAAAGGCAAGTAAGAAGCAATAAACAGAGGAAAAGCCCACCCTATCTCACTTTTTGCCGACAGGCATGATGTGAATTCTCCTTTACTGGAGAGAACTCTAGACTCTTACCATCCCAGAGACAGCTCTAGAGGAGTCAGCAAAGGAATCTTACTTCATTAGTTTCCTTCCATATATCTACCATCTTGTAGCTTCCTACCCTTGGAAACATAAAATATTTTCTTTTGTCCTTTCATTTTTGACAAATTTATTATTCTTTATTGAAGATGCTATAATAAAACCCAGAGTTCTAAGCCACTGCTTTGAGTTACTTTTCATTAAAAAGGTTAAAAAAAAAAAAGTTTCTCTCACATGATGTATATTGCATGCATTAATAAATTTGTTTGTTTTTATCTTGTTAATGTGTCCCAAATAAGAATTCATGGGAGTTGAAGAAAATTTATATTTCTTCCTCAGCAGAGCAATGTGTCTATTCTGGCACAAATACCACACCCATACTGACTTAATTACTATAGCTTTATAATAAGGCTAAATATCTGGTGATATACAGGGTGCCCACAACGATAGTCCTAATCATTTTTACTCTCATATTAATCTGAAATTTAAACAAAATTTTAAAAAGAAAATTGAATTTTTCCCCCATCCATCTATTTTAATATGCTGTATTTACTTTCTTATAAATACCACTTCATTAAAATTCTCTATGCTATTTTTCTGGGTATACAATGATACTACAAACAAATAAAAATGATTTTCCCTCCTTTCTCAAAAAAATAAAATAAAATAAAATAATAAATCAATACTGAATTTTATCAAATACTTTTTTTGGATGTACTGTATATTTCCCCCCTTTCTTCTCTTACTATGGGGAATTATCATAATTTATTTTCAAATGTTCACTGGATCAAAGACTTAAACTTAAGACATGAAACCATAAAAATACTAGAAGAAAGTGTAGCGAAAACACTTGAAGAAATTGGCATGGGCAAACATTTTATGAAGAGGACACCCCGGGCAATTGAAGCAACATCAAAAATACACTATTGGGACCTGATCAAACTAAAGAGTTTCTGCACAGCCAAGAACACAGTAAGTAAGGCAAGCAGACAGCCATCAGAATGGGAGAAGATTTTCGCAGGTTATGTTTCTGAC
>NW_003852539.1:1101741-1109170 GCF_000181295.1 Otolemur garnettii | reverse complement strand
CCCTATTATGAAACTAATTTATACCTTTTATATGAAAGCTATAACCAAATAGCCTAAGAATATGGGGAGGGGGGAGGGAAAAGGGAGGAGGGAATGGGTGATGGAGGGGGTTTGGAGGGATCACTTCTGAGGTTTATCTTATAGGGGTACAGGTGACTCTTTCTAAGACTAGAATGTGAACGTTTTAAAGCAATAACTGAGAAAATGACATGAAGGCTGTGTTGAGCAGTTTGATGGAAGTATTTCAGATGGCATGTGAAAACCCTACACTGTACCCCAGAAGTGCATTAATGTACATAGTTACCATTCAATAAAAAAAAATTATTTTCAAATGTTAAACTACTCTCAAATTCCTGAAGCCTATCTCTCTTGGTTATAATGTATTATCTTTTTTATGTATCACTGAATTAATTTTGATTACATTTTATTTAGTATATCTGTATCTATGCCCATGAGAGAGTTTGGTCTTTAATTTTCCTTTTAGGTTTTGGATGTTTTCTTCTTCAGAATGAGCTAGAAAGAGTTACTTCTTTTTCTCTTCTTGGGAAGAGTATATAATATTAATGTTAATACTTCTTTTAATGTTTGGAAGATTTTACTGGAAAGACAATCTGGGCCTAGAGAATTTGTTTGTCTACTGTTTGATAAGAAGGTCTTTACAAAAGAATTTAATTCTTCACTAGAAATACCTCTATTCAGATTTTCTATTCCTTCTTGTGTTAATTTTATTATTTCAGGTTTTTCAATGAATTTTTTCATTTCATCTAAATTGTCAAATATACCATATTGGCACAAAACTGCAGGACATAGCTATCTTCTTAAATGCCTAACCAGTTTTCCCAAAACTAGAAATTTATAATAAATCTCTTATAAAATAATATGATATGCTACCTCTATTATATATGAATTTCATTTAATTGGTCATTCAAAAAAATGTATTGGCTCAAACTACCAGCTAGGCATTATTCTAGCTTTAGGACAACATTCCTGCTTCTTGGAGTTTTCATTTAGATGAAAACAGACAAGAAACAAGAGAATGAAAAGTGTTCCGAAGAACAAAGCAAGATAAGGGTCTGGGGAGGAAAGAAGATGGGGGATCAGTTTACAAACAATGGTCAGAGAAGGCTACATTGAAGAAGATCTAAATGAAGTGAGAGAATGAGCCATCAAAGGGTCAGAGGGAAGAAGTGTAGAAGCTCAATGCATACTTGACATGAAGAGGCCCATGAGACAGCAGCAAAATGTGTGAGTGGAAGAGAAGCAGAGATGAATTAGAAATCTAGGCAGGAGTTAGATTATGCAGGGTCCTCACACCATGGTAATTATTTGGAGTATCCAAAATGTAACAGGAAAACAGCTTGGCTTTGAACAGGCAAGTAACATGACCCGATTTACTTTTTCAAAGACTGCTTTAACTCATCTGTGTAGAAGAGACTGTAAGAGGGCAAATAAGGAAGTTGAAAGGTAAGTTACGATTCTATTGCAGTAATCTATGCAAGGGATGGTACTGGCCTGGACTATGTTGAGAACCTACATACCTACCTATCTCCTTAGGTGGACATAAGGAGAAGTGGTCAGATCCAGGCTATGCTTGGTAAGGATGATTCAGCAGGACTTCCTGATGGCCTAAATGTGGGAGTTATAGGAAAGATAAGACTCAAAGGATAACTCGCCTAGGTTTTTGGCCTTGGTAACTGGGTAGAGGATGGTGACATCTCATGAGCCTTAGAATCTTGGTAAAGGAGCAGATTGAGAGTAAGGGGGATTGGAAATCATAGGACATGTTAAATTTTAGGTCTCTTAGATACTCAAATGGAGAATCTAAGTGGACAAGTGAATATATGGATCTGAATCTCAGAATAATGATGAAAGCTAAAGACTCCCTACTTTTTCTTCTAGAATTTTTGTGGCTTCATGCCTTACATTTAAATCTTTTATTCATCTTGAATTAATTATTGTAAGCAGTGAGAGATGGGGATTCTGTTTCATTCTTCATGTGGCTATCCAATTTTCCCAGCACCATTTATGGAAGAGGGCTTTTTTCCCCAGGTAATGTTGTTTGTCTGCTTTGTCAAAGATCAGTTGGTTATAGGTGGATTATTTTATATCTGGGTGCAATGTTCTGTACCATTTCTTTATGTCTCTATTTTTGTACTAATACTATGCTGCTTGTAATATAGTTTAAAGTCCAGTAATGTGATGCCTCCAAATTTGTTTGTTTTTCTTCCCTATTTGCTTAACATTACTTGGGCTATCCAGGCTCTTTTTTGATGCCAAACAAAGTGTAGAACTATTTTTCTAGATCTGTGAAATACAATGTTGGTCTTTTGATGGGGATTGTGTTGAATCTATAAATCACTTTGGGCAGTTTGGACACTTAACAATGTTGATTCTACCAATCCATGAACAGGATATGTGGGTTTTCCTTTTTTCATTTCTTTGTGTATTCTGCAATGTCTTTCATCAGTGAGTCATAGTTATCCTTATAGAGATCATTCACCTCCTTAGTTAAGTATAGTCCTAAGTATTTTATTTTCTTTGTATCTATTGTGAATGATATCAAGTCTCTGATGTGACTCTCAGCTTGACTGTTATATAGAAATGCTACTGATTCGTATACATTGA
Source organism: Otolemur garnettii (assembly GCF_000181295.1). Classification (NCBI taxonomy): domain Eukaryota; kingdom Metazoa; phylum Chordata; class Mammalia; order Primates; family Galagidae; genus Otolemur; species Otolemur garnettii. Next base: position 1,106,545 of record NW_003852539.1, on the reverse strand, counting down.
AAATTTGTATATGAATAACTGAAATTTTGTTAAATTTATCTATCAAATCTAGGAGTTCCTTGGTGGAGTCTTTCAGAGTGTCAAAATAAAAGATCATAATATTAGCAAAAAGTGGTATCCAAAGTCAAAATGAAGAAGGAACTTCTATGAACTATGAAGCAAAAACATTAAGTAAGTTACAAAGGAAAAATTCCTGAGGCTAACTGCAGACTCCCTTCCTATCAGAGACCTTGGGGCCCCATCTTCAGCCTTCTTAAACAGAACAACTGCCAGCCTAGAATTTTATATTCTGTAAAACTAAGTGTCATATGTAAAGGACAAATACAGACTTTTCCAGACAAACAAACACTGAGGACATTTGTCACTACCAGACCTGCCCTGCCAGAAATACTCAGAACTGCATTATGCATGATCACTATGATATATACCCATCAGTGTAAAATCACCCAAAAGCTCAATAAAATTCACAGATCATATAAAACAGTGGCATGAGAGGGAAAACAAAGCAATAAGGTACCACCCAACATGAGAAATAAGAGACCCTTATTTCTTATTTCTGTATATTCTTCCCAGCAACCCACCCAATCCTAAAAACATAGGTTCTACACTGAATAAACATTTTTAACAATTGCCTGATTAAGCTACCACCCATATTTCTCTCCCCCCCCCCCAATAAATGAACAGCAACAGAAGAAAGTAATAAAATAATGTTTGTGGTTTATGACATGGAGTCTTCACTGTAGGTGAGTATCCATCATTTAGAAATTCCTAAAGTTGGTGGGGGGCAGGCAAGATGGCCGACAGGAGCCAGCTTTCCACAGAGGCTCCTGTCCAGAGAGTTAAAGGACAGAAGTTTAACAAGTAAGCTGATGGTTTGGAGCTGAGCCAAGAGACAAGGTTGAAGAATGCACATCAACCCTACTGAGGTGAGCTGCAACCCCAAGGATAAAAACAATAGGTACAAAATCCATCGCCAAGCAGACGGGAGTCCCCTCCCCCTTGAGAAAGGCTCACAGTATAATTTCTACAAACAAGCCAGAAGAGTTTAAACATCCTCCCATTTTATCCCACATGAGAGACCCTCTAAAAACTGGACCTCCTTCCCCTACTACAGTGCCATGGCACTCTCTTGCCAGGCATGAAATTGTATAAAATTGTATATATTCTCTACCTGCAATTCTGAACTCCCAGCACTCCCTTCCACTCTCACCCCAAGGTCTGGAAGCCTGTCTCCCATGGAGTCCAGATTCTTGGGCATTTTCTCGAGCGGTATGGACAGGGTGCGGGCTGTTGCAGGTCAGTGTTGATTCTGCAGCATGGGGATAAGGAGAAAATGGTGGACTGAAGGAACCATACGGGAAAGGGAAAGGCAGTATACAACCCCCACCCTGGCACAGTACAGCAGCAGTAGCAGCAGGAACAATAGGGCTCACACCCCTGGGGATATTTTGGAAGGATACTTCCTGTCTTTCTGGACAACCAGAGAAAGCTGAGCATCTTCTCTGGTGGCAGACACTGGCAGAATATGTCTGGGATGGTAATGCAGGCCTCGTGAGCAAAGGGTATGCCTGAGGCAGTACCGGCCTGTGTGGTGGGACAGAGAATTGAGGACACGTGCACAGAGACGGCATACTCTTAGGGTCGGGCTGTTCCAGGACTGCTTAGTGAGCCTAAGAAACACCTAACCCTCAGGGGATCATAGCTGAGACAAAGGCAGGTGGGAAAGTGAAAGCTGAGTGAAAGCTCTAACTGGACCTGCCCCAACACAGACCACAGGGGAAACAGAAATACCAGCTCTGGACACAGCACAAAGTGGGGATGAGCTGCAGCTTTTGTGAACTCAAACAGCACATGTTCTACAGGAGAATATACCCAGGACAGAATCACAAATTCTACGCAAATATAAGTGTCAGCAACATCAATAAGGGGTTGGAACTGAGTGAACCACCCCAGCTTCTATTAACCACCCAAGGTTGTCAGACCTCAGTTTCCCCTTCCAGATGGTGGCAGAGTGCAGAGGCATGGCCAAGGAGAGATAAGATCTCTCTGTGACTCAGGCAGGCTCAAACCCCTGGAGTCTGCTCACTGAAAGGAACTGGGTCATAGGCCTGTGGGGTTACCAGTGACTGGGTTTGACAGAGGTGCAAGGTGAAGAAAGAGGCATCAACCTTCCCAGACTAATTCATTTCCTAAGGGGGTCTTTCTGACTCCGTGGAGCATCAGAATGAGTCATACTTGAGCTGCCAGCAGACTCCTGTTATCTAGTTGCCAGAGATCTTTTGAATTCCCTCACTTGAGACCGGGTACTGACTGGGACAACTGCTTAGGATCTCTCAGACTGCACCAATCACCCAAGGACTATCCAAAGTGGTACGCTGGGTGTGTGGTTGTGGGAAGGTTTGATTTTTCTTTTCCAGTTGTTGCCCATGGGGGGTGGGGTTACTTAATTGCTGGTATTTCTCCACAGTTGAGACTTCAACCCAGAGTAACTGATTCACTAGGGTAGGACAAAGACCAGCTGAAAACAAGACATAGCCACTTAGCTCCACCACACCAAGTAAGTCCCTAGTGTCTCAGGCCATAGCATTATACAGATCCTTTCCAAAGCTCTAGGGGAAAAGGTACAGACACCAGTCCCAGCTCTTGGGTAAAGGGCTGGTTAATCACTACTCCAGGAGCCCTGCAACCCAACTTCACCTTATCTGCTCATCTAGCCAAACACTGTAAAATAATCATGGGGTGGAATCAGCAAAAAAATTCCGGTAACATGAATAACCAAAGTAGATCAACTCCCCCAAGGAACAATACAGCAGACACAACTGAAGATCCCATTCATAAATAAATGTCTGAGATGTCAGAAATCAAACTCAGAGTTTGGATTGAAAATAAGATTAATAGAATGGAGGTAAAAGTTGGAATTAGAAATTCAAGGAGCATTTCAAAAGAGGTCTCAAGAATTCAATGAATTCAAAGACAAAGTCACCAAAGATTTTGACACATTGAGACAAGACTTTGCAGCCCTCACAGATCTGAGAAATACAGTAGAATCCCTCAGTAACAGAATGGAGCAAGCAGAAGAAAGGATTTCTAACATTGAAGACAAAGCTTTCGAACACTCCAAAATGCTCAAAGAGGAAAGGAAATGGAGAGAAAAATGAATCTTTCCCTCAGAGAGCTTTGGGATAATTCAAAGAAAACTAATATTCGCCTGACAGGAATCCCTAAAGGCAATGAAGTTGCTTCGCAAAGGACAGAGGCCCTTTTTCATGAGATTATGAAGGAGAAATTTCCAGACATGCTAAGAGATTCTGAAATGCAAATAGCAGACAATTTCAGAATCCCAGCAGGAATCAACTCGAATAAGACAACCCCCAGACACATTATAATTAACTTCACTAAAGTTAATATGAAGAAGAAAATTCTGAAATCAGCCAGATGTAAGAAAACCTTAACCTACAAAGGAAAGAATATTACAGTGATGGCAGATCTCTCTGTTGAAACCTTTCAAGCTGGAAGAGGGTGGTCACTGACTTTTAATCTCCTAAAACAAAATAACTTTCAACCCAGGATCCTGTATCCAGCTAAACTGAGTTTCATTTATGATGGAGAAATTAAATATTTTAATGACATTCACATGTTGAAGAACTTTACCATAACTAACCATAAGCTCTCCAAGATATTCTCAGACCTATCCTCCATAATCACCAGCGTAATCCTCCACTACAAAAGTAAACTCACTCAGAAACTTTTGATCAAATTCCAACTTCCACAGTGATGAAAGGATTAAAAATGTCCACTGGACTTTTGAAAAACTTGATACCCAAAATTCTACCAGGCTTACCAATATTTTCAATTAATGTGAATGGCTTAAATTGTCCCCTAAAGAGGCACAGGTTGGCTGACTGGATACAAAAACTCAGGCAAGATATCTGCTGCATGCAAGAATCTTATCTTATCTTAAAAGATAAATATAGATTCAGGGTGAAGGGATGGTCATCTATATTTCAGGCAAATGGCAAGAAGAAAGAAGAAAAAAGCAGGTGTTGCAATTTTATTCACAGATACAATAGGCTTTAAACAAAAAAAAGTAAGAAAAGATAAGGATGGTCACTTCATATTTGTTAAGGGTGATACTCAACATGATGAGACTTCAATTATTCATATTTATGCACCCAACCAGAATGTGCTTCAATTTATAAAACAGGCTCTAACAGACATGAGCAACTTGATTTCCTCCATCACCATAATTGTCAGAGATGTTAACACTCCTTTGGCAGTATTGGATAGATCCTCCAATAAGAAGCTAAGCAAAGAAATTTTAGATTTAAACTTAAGCATTCAACATTTGGATTTAACAGACATCTACAGAACATTTCATCCTAACAAAATTGAATACACATTCTTCTCAACAGTACATGGAACATACTCCAAAATCAATCACATTTCAGGTGACAAGTCTAACCTCAGCAAATTTAAAAGAATACAAATTATAACTTACATCTTCTCAGACCATCATGGGATAAAAGTTGAATGCAGTAACAACAGGAATCTGCATACTCATACAGAAACATGGAAGCTAAATAACCTTATGCTGAATGATAGCTAGGTCAGAGATGAGATCAAGAAGGAAATTACCGAGATTCTGGGAAGATGGCCGACTGGTAGCAACCCTGGTCAGAGGCTCCTGAACAAAGGAAGAAAAACTGGTTGGAATCAGAATCTATGAAGTCAAAGACGGGGAGCTGAGCCCAGAAAGAAGTTCGGCAAGCTATAAATCCAAGGAAGATCATTTAAGAACATAAAA
>NW_003852539.1:1091512-1093119 GCF_000181295.1 Otolemur garnettii | reverse complement strand
GATGGAAGTGTCTTGGATTGTGTATGAAAACACCACACTGTACCCCCAAAGTACATCAATGTACACAGTTACCATTCAATAAAAAAAAAAAAAAAAAAAAAGTAGGAAATTACCAAATTTTTGGAACAAAATGATAATGAAGACATGAATTATCAGAACCTCCAGGATACTGCAAAGGCAGTCCTAAGAGGGATATTTATAGCACTGCACGCCTTCCTCAAGAAAACAGAAAGAGAGGAAGTTAACAACTTAATGGGACATCTCAAGCAACTGGAAAAGGAAGAACATTCTGATCCCAAACCCAGCAAAAGAAAAGAAATAACCAAAATTAGAGCAGAAATAAATGAAATTTAAAACAAAAGGATTATACAACAGATCAATAAATTTAAAAGTTGGTTTTTTGAAAAGGTCAATAAAATAAACCTTTGGCTAACCTAACCAGAAAAAAAAGAGTAAAATCTCTAATCTCATCAATCAGAAATGGTAAAGACGAAATAACAACAGACTCCTCAGAAATACAAAAAATCCTTAATGAATATTACAAGAAATTTTATTCTCAGAGACATGAAAATCTGAAGGAAATTGACCAATACTTGGAAGCATGTCATCTTCCAAGATTTAGCCAGAATGAAGTGAAAATTTTGGCAGACCTATATCAAGTTCTGAAATAGCATCAACTATACAAAATCTCCCTAAAAAGAAAAGCCCAGGACCAGATGGCTTCACATCAGAATTCTACCAAACTGTTAAAGATGAACTAGTACCTATATTACTCAACCTTTTCCAAAATGTAGAAAAAGAAGGAATACTACCCAACACATTCTATGAAGCAAACATCAACTTGATCCCCAAACCAGGAAAAGACCCAACAAGAAAAGAAAATTATAGACCAATATCACTAATGAATATTGATGTGAAAATATTCAACAAGACCCTAACAAACAGAATCGAGCAACACATCAAACAAATTATACACCATGACCAAGTGGGTTTTATCCCAGGGTCTCAAGGCTTGTTCAATTCAATATAATTCATCACATAAACAAATTAAAAAACAAAGACCATCTGATTCTCTCAATTGATGCAGAAAAAGCTTTTGATAATATCCAGCATCTTTTCATGATCAGAACACTTAAGAAAATGGGTATAGAAAGGACATTTATTAAACTGATAGAGGCCATCTACAGCAAACCCACAGTCAATATCATACTGAATGGAGTTAAATTGAAATCATTTCCACTCACATCAGGAACCAGGCAAGGTCATTGTCTCCACTTCTTTTTAACATTGTAATGGAAGTCTTAACCATCACAATTAGGGATGAAAGGTGATCAAGGGTATCCATATAGAGTCAGAAGAGATCAAACTTTCACTCTTCACAGATGACATGATTGTATACCTGGAAAACACCAGGAATTCTACTACAAAACTCTTAGAAGTGATCAAGCAATACAGCAGTCTCAGGTTACAAAATCAAGACTCACAAATCTGCAGCCTTTATATATACCAATAATAAGCTAAAAAAACAGTCAAGGATTCTATTCCATTCACAGTAGTGCCAAAGAAGATGAAATATTTGGGAGTTTACCTAACAAAGGATGTGAAAG
>NW_003852539.1:1049914-1090508 GCF_000181295.1 Otolemur garnettii | reverse complement strand
GGCAATTGAAGCAACATCAAAAATACACTATTGGTACCTGATCAAACTAAAAAGCTTCTGCACAGCCAAGAGCACAGTAAGTAAAGCAAGAAGACAGCCCTCAGAATGGGAGAAGATATTTGCAGGTTATGTCTCCCACAAAGGTTTAATAACCAGAATCTACAGATAACTCAAATGTATTGGCAAGAAAAGAACAAGTGATTCCATCTCAGGGTGAGCAAGAGACTTGAAGGGAAACTTCTCTGAAGAAGACAGGCATATGGCCTACAGACACCTGAAAAAATGTTCATCATCCTTAATCATCAGAGAAATGCAAATCAAAATGACTTTTAGATATCATCTAACTCCAGTGAGATTAGCCCACATCACAAAATCCCAAAACCAGAGATGTTGGCATGGATATGGAGAAAAGGGAACACTTTTACACTGCTGGAGGAAATGCAAACTAATACGTTCCTTTTGGAAAAATGTTTGGAGAACACTTAGAGATCTAAAAATAGGCCTGCCATTCAATCCTATATATATATACCTATATATCCTCTACTAGGTATATATCCAGAAGACCAAAAATCACATTGTAACAAAAATACTTGTACCAGAATGTTTATGGCAGTCCAATTCATAATTGATAGGTCATGGAAGAAGCCCAAGTGCCCATCGACCCATGAATGGATTAATAAATTGTGGTATATGTACACCATGGAATATTATGTAGCCTTAAAGAAAGATAGAGACTTTACCTTGTTCATGTTTACATGGATGGAGCTGGAATATATTCTTCTTAGCAAAGTATCTCAAGAATGGAAGGAAAAGTATCCAATGTACTCAGCCCTACTATGAAACCAATTTATAGCTATGTTATGAAAGATATAACCCAATTATGAAAGATATATATGATATATATGATATAACCCAAGTTATGAAAGATATAACCCAATTATAGCCCAAGAAGAAGGGTAAAGGGGAGAGGGAGGGGAAGGGAGGGGCAGGATGGGTGGCGGGAAGGCAAGTGGTGGGACCACACCTATGGTGCATCTTACAAGGGCACATGTGAAATTTACTAGGGGTAGAATATAAATGTCTTAACACAATAACTAAGAAAATGCGGTGAAGGCTATGTTGACCAGTTTCATGAAAATATTTCAAATTGTATATAAAACCAGCAAATTGTACCCCATGATTGCATTAATGTACACAGCTATAATTTTTCTTTCTTTTTTAGTTTTTTTTTTTTTGCAGTTTTTGGCCAGGGCTGATTTTGAACCTGCCACCTCTGTCATATGGGGCTGGTGCCCTACTCCTTTAAGCCACAGGTGCCACCCAGCCATGATTTAATTTTAAAAAAGGAAATGCCTAAGTACTTGTTGTCTATTACCCTAGGTACTAGAGCATTTGTTTTAGCCACTTCAGAAAGTGTTAGAATACACTGATGAATAAAATGGACATACTCCCTGTTCTCATTAAGCTTACAAATTCTTTTCCCATGCTATAACTTCTTACTCTATTCTTATCATAGTGATTTTTGAATAAAATAAATTCTTAATTTTAATGTAATCAATTTTCACAATCCTTTTTGCATCCTACTTTAGAAGCCCCTCCCTATGAAGAGATCATGAATATATTCTCTTACACTAACATTCAAATCATAGTTTTTCCTTTTATGTTTAAGTTTTTAAATTCTCTTAAAATTGATTTTTATGTATTGTGTAAAGTGATAGTCAATTTTCTTTTTTTCATATCATGTCCATGATAATGGTCCTGATATCATTTTTTTTTTTTTTGGAAAGTTCACTTTTTATCTGTAATGCTTCCTTTGCAAAATATTTAGAGTCTATTAATGCAAAGGAGTGTTCTGGGCTTTCTATTTTGTTCTGTTGGACTATTTGTTCATCCTTGAATCAATACTATGCTGTTATTTCAATAGCTTTATAATAAGACATGATATCCATAGAGCAAGTCCTCTGAGTTAGTTCTTCTTTTTTAAAATATCTTAGCTATTCTCATTTAAAATAGATATGATTGTAAATATTTCTTTGTAGTTCTGTCACTTTTCTATGTATTATGCAGGTGTTAGGTGCACAAAAATTTCAAACTGTAATATTTTCCTGGTGTGAAGAACTTTTTATCCCTAGTAATGCTTTTACCATAATCTCTATTCTATCTTATATTTTTCTTATTATTTGAAAGTATAAATTTTCCCATCCTTTTATGTTCACTCTTTCTGTAGCCTCATCTTATACATGAGTCTTCCTCAACTAGCTGTGATGTTAAATTCTCTGCTTCTACTCTTTTTGTGGTTATTTTACAAATTAAAACATACATTTTTGACTTACCAGCCTTAGTATAAACATTATGTTTGTTCTCCTTCCAGGGTCCTCCTGATTCCTTTTACTCCCTTTTTTAACTTATATGCTATTATTTTCTTACCTTTAATGCTAAATATTTTGGCCCAGGAGATATTGAAATTTTGTTTTATACTTCATTTTTCATCTGTATTTACATGCATATTGACCTCTTTATAAAAGCCTGCATTCCTTATGATGCATCAGCTTTTCCCATCTGGAATCACTTTCCTTCTATCTAAAGTATATCAATTAAGATTGCCTTACTTGAATGTGGTAAAATCCATGTTCTTATTTATATAAAACCCTTTTTATTTTGCCATTATTCTTGAAAGGTAGTTGTCAGCTATTTCAGTTACAGATTATTATCCCGCTGTCCTCTGGAGTCCACTATTGGTGTTGAGAAGTGTGTAAAATATTCTTTCCAAGGTAATATGTCTTTTTTTTTCCAGTTGCTTTTATGATTTTCTCTTTGCCTTCAGTGCTCTGTTATGAATTTTTAGCCTGATAAACTTTATCAATATTGAAAAAATTTCAATCATTACCTCCTTGAATAGGTGCTTCTGACCCATTCTCTGTCTCCTCTCCTTTGCAATTTTAAATACATGTTTAATCTTCTCACTCTGTCCTCTATGTGTGCTAATCTCTCTTTTATATTTTCTGGGGTTTTTGGTCTCTTTGTGCAGCATTTGGATAACTTCTTCTGTCTTACCATCTAACTCTCTAATCTCTTTTGGATTTTCCCTAATGTGCTGTATAATGGTAAACCATTAAATTTTTAAGCTTCAGTTTTGTATTTTTACTTCTAAGAAGTTGTTACCCATTTCCTGAAAATATCTATCAGTATAACTTTATTTCTACAAACATAAGCACAGCTTTTTATTTGTCTCTGTACTTACATGACATAATTTCTGAGTCTGTTCTTTTATTTCTACTCGATCACTTCTGCAGTTGCTCTCGGCATGTTTTGTTTCCTGTGTGCTCTCTTATTTCTAATTGTACCGCTCATTGTCCTTTGAAAATCAGGAAGAAGGTACCTTCCTCCAGAGAAGATTTACCTTTCATTCTGCCAGGCATCTGACATGTGGTTAGCAGGCACTAACCAGGAATTACCTTAAACCAAGTCCTTGACTCAAGGTTCTCAGAAATCGAGGTGATATAAAACCGTCTTCAAAATCTCTAAAAAGGCTGGCCAGTGACCACAACTTAATTTTCTGTTTGTTCTCTACCTCTGCTCAGTACCAGGGCAACCTTTCCTGCTGTCTCTGAGTGGTGGAGAGAGATGTAGTTTCACTTCTGGTTCACCTTTGCCCTCAACGGACCCAAATGGTCTCCAGTGAGATTCTTCAGCTTGGGTAAGGCATATAAAAAGCACTTTGGTAAAAATCCCCTTGTCTGCAAGGCTGCCAAAACTAAATGTTCTAAGGTCAAAACTTAGATGTTCTAATGTTTTACACATCTCTCCAAGTTCCCACTTCACCATGGATTTGGGCCTGCCTGATAGGTCCTTTTTATCTTCTTAGTTCTTTAGTGCTTTTAAGGAAATCGAAATTTGTTCAATTTAAAAAATATATCCAAGATTTTAATATTTTCAGTGGACCTTTGGCCCAAATAACATACCCTACCATTATCAAAAACAGAAGTCTACCATTCCCTTTCTTCATTATTTTTGAATGAGCTGAGTTTTCCTGAATGGCTATAGTATTTGCATGAGGTTCCTCCTGGCAGGGGAGGGGGCATGCCCAGGACAGTCTTTCAGATGAACTGTTTTAACAACCCAAAGGGCTCTTCTTTCCTGCTATCACAGAGACAGAATACTTCCTACAAACATGGTGCCTTGCCTATGCAATTCTTTATGTAATCACTCTTCTGCTTCTCTGAACCAAACTACATCTAGGAGGATTTCTTCTGCCCAGAAACTGTACACCCAGTTTCCACAATTGTTGTAAGCAAGAGATTTAGATTTTTCACATCAGGGCTCGCTTTTTACTTTAAAGAGTCTGACTTTTCTGTACTTTCTAAGATCTACCACTGCTGCACTCTTTCAACAACTTTGTGCTTCCTTTCACTTCCTCTATGGCTTCTGTCTGAGCTCAGGAGACGACTTTACACATATTTTGACATCTGTGGATTAAACTGTCTCCTATTTTTGCTGTAAATAGGGTTTACAAGGGTGTGTGTGTGTGTGCTTTTTCATCTTCCTCATTGCTTTTGATTGCTTTCAAAGAAAAGAAGTAGAAATGCTACCTAATGCATTATATACATCTAATGTTTATATACAAAGGCTCAAAAAATCTTGATGCTCTCTTTCTTTTACATCCACTACCCAAGTACATCAACAAATCCTATCATTTCTACCTCCAAAATATATTCAGAACTTTCCCTCTTCTTGCTCCCTCTATCTCTATCCTAGTCGAAGCTACCATCACATTTCGTCTAGACTATCACATGGCATCTTAATTAGTCTTCCTGCATTCATCTTAGCTGCCTTACAATCTATTCTCTGTACAGCATTTATGTTTTTTAAGACATAAGCTAAATCATGTCACCTGTGCTCAAAATCTGCCAATAGCTTCTCATCTCACTCAAAATAAAATCTAAAGTCTTTAATATAGCTGCGAGTCTCTACATTCCCTCCACCTCTTCCTCTCTCAGTGTTTGTTGAATGTCAGCCACAAAATCCTCCTTGCTGTTCTTTACACAGGTCAAGCATACTTTGACCTCAGGGCCTTTGCACTTGCTAAGCCCTCCATCAGGAATGCTCTATCTCTCGTTTTCCTCACGGCTCATTCCTTCTCACTTCATTGATGTCTCTGATCAAATATCACTTCCCCATGAGGTCTTCCTTGAGCAACATCTCTAACATAACATCCCCATATATCCACCTCCTCTCTCCTTACCCAGATTTATTGTTTTTCCTGGCACTTAATACCATATTATATATGCATAGTTAATTTTTATTTCCTTTTCTTTATTTGGAGTTGTCTATTTTCTTCCACTAAAATATAAGCTCTAAAAAGAATAGAAGCTTTGATTTTGTTCGCTGATAGCATCACAAGCATCTAGAACACTGCCTGGCATTACATTATTAGTAAGCACTCAATATATACCCCACTGAATGAATGCTGTAAACACAGAGGAACACAGTTGCAGGAAGTATACTAGAAGTAGAGACCAGGGCAGCTCTATTCCCTCTGCTGCCACGTAGTCTCTCATTTCCCTGCCATCCAGCTTCTTCACTCACTATTCCACCTTTCCAAGGTTACTATTTTCAGCCTGAGTCTATAAATTCTTCCTACCTGAGGCTCCTCAGCTCATGGATTCAGTATCCAAATCCCAAATCGGATTGGTCTTCCTTAATCCAAAAACCCATTCAGAGTCCAATTAGTCATGCTGGAGTCAGAGGGAGGAAACATGAACATGTCTAATCATACAACTGCCCTCTCCAGTCTCACTACAAGGGGAAAAATTGCTAAGGATCTTTAATTTACCTACAAACCAAGCCTTCTCTAATACATTCTTGACATTGACAGAAAGAATGTATGTAAATTCTGCTAAGGAGCCTCTAACTTGAATGCCCTCAAGTCCAGGCAGGTGATATAAATGGGTGAAGAGGGCACACGGTGGGGAATAAGGCAAATTCAGGAGTCCCCCTGTGTCCAAACAGGCAGCTCAGTAAGTAGCTATTGCCAAGAGGAATGTGGGGCTAGTGTTGCCAGATCTTCTGATAGATTAAGAGAAGCCAGATTTTAGTGTGAAATCTCCTACTTTTTAAATGATAACAAGTAATTCAATTTTTTAAAAAGAAAATACTATGCAAACCAAATAATATACATCTGCTGACCAAATTTGGCTCAGAGCTACCAGTGTGCAACTTCTGTTTTATACAGTCAGCTCAAAAATAAGACACAAGTAATTTATCACACTCAAATGCAATGTTTCCCAGGGGGCTCAGTGTGAAGATTGTATTCAGTAACCAGAATTCTCAATCCCTTTCTACAGTACCTGCCCTCATCTTCCCTACTAAAAACTAGTACAAGTTTCCACAAACTTTTAACCATGAGCAACTGGAAATATTTGGGCTTTGGAATCAAACATATCTAGGTTAAAACCCAGTACTACCTCCCAGCATTTCTTAACCTCTCCAAACCTCAGTTTCCTCATCTGTAAAATGGGAATACTAATTTGTACCTAGAAAGGTTCTTGGGAATAGAATTAATGTAAGAAAAAGGGCTGGCACACAATAGAGGCACAGAGTAGATAAAAACTACTATTAACAGACTAGGAGCTGCCCTCACCAGAGAAAGGCATGATATGAAAACCCACGATTGTGATATAACATGTTCATGATAACCTAATACCACCCACATCTCTTTGTGAAATAAGGAGAAGGTAAAAGTGCATTTAAGAAATAAAATAAGGATGGGAAATACAGATCATCAAGGACCCAGGTCTTCACATCAATGTAGTTCCTGTGAACCTAGTCCAGAATATCAAGTTGTAAAAATCAGCATTAATTAAAATTCATAGACATGAATTATCTGATTATTCAAGAACTCTCTCAACTCCAGAAGCCATTTTTGGTATACATTTCACAACATGACATTGAATCAAGTAAAGGCATGCCAATTCTCCAAAGGCCTAAAAAAAAATAATCCTATAGTTCAGGGAGATACAACCAGAAAAAGAAAGTTCTATCTGCAAAGTGTAAATGGCATTGCTGTCTCCCCCAGTAGCTGGACCAGGAGAGTCCTCCATCCCCTAACAAACGCAGGGAACAACTGCTTCAAGAGGGCATTTCACAACCACAGGAAACACTGCCTCTCTCTCCCATCTAACCCTGCCCTGAGCTTCCTGAGGAGGACTAACACTATGAAGAGCCATTGAGTCTGAGACAGAGGCTACAAGGAATGTGTGGCTTTACACCACACAGTACACACCTAGAAGGTCATGAAACAGGCAACAAGTCATCCCAAAAGGAAACATGCAAGCCATGCCCCCTCCAGGAATGAAAGGACATTTCTACCAGCAGAAAACTCTAAGTAGGCTTCTTCCTTATACAGGAGGTTTAAAAAGAAATGAGCCCACTCAGCAACTCATGCCTGTAATCCTGGCATTCTGGGAGGCTGAGGTGTGTAGATTGCTTGAGCTCAGGAGTTCAAGATTGGCCTGAACAAGAGTGAGACCCCATCTCTAAAAAAAATAGCCAGACATTGTGGTAGGTGCCCATAGTCCCAACTAGAGGGGCTGAGGCAAGAGAATCCCTTAAGCCCATGAGTTTGAGGTTGCTGTGAGCTATGGCACCACAGCACTCTACTGAGGATGACAAAGTGAGACTCTGTCACAAAAAAAAAAAAAGAAAGAAAGAAAGAAGGAAGGAAGGAAGGAAAGGAGCCTCTGCTTACCTGTACTTCCCTACTGAAAAGAGCTGAGCTCCCCCATCCCAGACTCACCTGGACCTGCTCCTATTTCTCAGGCCATCATGGCTCTTCTAATTATGCATGTCCATTACCAATTTTCCTGCAGGGAGCCCCACACACTGGAAAACCACCCACTTCCTTCATTGCCAAGCTTTTCCTGATAGGTAGGTGACCAGTACGTATTGGGTGAATTGGCTGATGACTTGTAAAAGACTGAAACTGGACCCACACTTTTCACTATTAACAAAAATTGACTCTTACCAGATAAAAGATTTAAACTTAAGACATGAAACTATAAAGATTCTTGGAGACAGTGCAGGGGAAACACTTGAAGAAATTGGCCTGGGAGAATACTTTATGAGAACAACTCCCCAGGCAATTGAAGCAACACCAAAAATATATTACGGGGATCTGATCAAACTAAAAACCTTCTGCACAGCCAAGAACATAGTAAGTAAAGTAAGCAGACAGCCCTCAAAATAGGAGAGGATATTTACAGGTTATATTTCTGACAAAGGTTTAATAACCAGGATCCATAGAGAACTCAAACTTATCAATAAGAAAAGAACATTGTGAGCAAGAGACTTGAACAGAACCTTCTCTGAAGAAGACAGGCGCATGGCCTATAGACACATGAAAAAATTCTCATCATCTTTAATCATTACAGAAATGCAAATCAAAACCACTTTGAGATATCATCTAATTCCAGTAAGAGTAGCCCACATCACAAAATCCCAAAACTACAGATGTTGGAGTGGATGTGGAGAAAAGGGAACACTTCTGCATTGCTGGTGGGAATGCAAGCTAGTACGTTCCTTTTGGAAAGAAGTTTGGAGAACACTCAGGGATATAAAAGTAGACCTGCCATTTGACCCTACAATTTCTCTACTAGGTGTATATCCAAAAGACCAAAATTCACTTCACAACAAAGATATTTGCACTAGATTGTTCACTGCAGCTCAATTCATAATTGCCAAGTCATGGGAGAAGCCCAAGTACCCATCGACCTATGAATGGATTAACAAATTGTGGTATATGTACACCATGGAATATTATGCAGCTTTTTAAAAAGATGGAGACTTTACCTCTTTTATGTTTACATGGATAGAGCTGGAAAATATTCTTCTTAGTAAAGTATCTCAAGAATGGAAAAAAATATCCAATGTACACAGTACTATTACGAAACCAATTTATAATCACACTTTCATATGAAAGATAATTCACAACTATAGCCCAGGATGATGGAGGGAAGGGGAGAAGGATGGGGGGGAGATTTGATTAAAGGAGGGTAAATGGTGGAACCATTCCTATGGTTCATATTGCAAGGGTACATGTCAAGTCTATTAAGTATAGAGTATAAATGGCTTAACACAATAATTCAGTAAATGAGGTGAAGACTATATTAACTAGTTTGAGGTATATAAAATCAGCACATTGTACCCCATAAAGGCATTAATGTATACATAATGTATGTGTTTATGACTTAATAAAAATAAATAAATAAATAAAAATGTGGGGGTGTGTTGAAGATGGGATATAAATGAGCATCAGCCAAGAGTTAACAATCACTGAGGATGGGCATTGGGTATGAAGGTATTCAGCAAACTACTATGTTCTCAATTTTGGAATATGTTTAAAACTTCCCATAATAAAAAAGTTTCCAAAGGGAGGTAGAGAGAGGACACAGATACAACCTCGAAACAAAACCAAGTGTTCTTTATTCTCTCCTGTGTGTCTGGACACAGAAAAATCTGGGAAGTGCTCAGGCTTTCACATCAACAGCCAAAGGTGCATATGCCCCAGATTGGAGATCATATTTTATCAGTACTACTCAAAATCCTCAACAAAATAACCCTCAGAAAAATTCCCTAGAACTTTTCAAAATTATTCTGGCAGGACCCAACTTCCCTTCTTGGCCTATAATCCCTTTTGCCTCCACAAATACCCTACTGCCTCTTCCTGCTGCAAGGACCCCTACTTCCTGTTCCAAGCTACTATGTTGAGCAATCCAGTTATTCAAATAGCTCCTGGGTGGCAGACAAAGCCCTGTGTTCCAGTAGTTCATTGTTTCTCCTTCCTGGATGTCAAATGTGAGGGTATAGTAGTTACTTTGTAGGGATCAAGGATCATTTTATATATTCTTCCTCTTCTTTTTTCCTTTAATCTCAATTTGTTTCTAATAAGAATATTTTTTTAATGGCCTGAAGTGGAGTTTTCCAATTTAGATACTCTTAAGTTTTAAAACTGAATAATTCTTTGTTATGAGGGCTGTCCTGTGCATTATGGCATGGCCAGCATCATCCCTAGTCTCTACTCACCAGATGCCAACAGCACATACCCCAACCCCAAGTTATGACAACCTGGCATTCACAGGTATTCCCGGGGGGGCCAAAATCACCCCTAGTTAAGAACAGCTAGTCTGAAAGATACTGAAAAACCAAAAACCAATATTGTCCCGGCAGAAAAGAAAAAAAGATTATACAGCTTTTTTCCATATAAATATTAGACTACATATTTCAACTTATAAATCTGTAAATGTGAATATTTAAGAAATGTTATGGCTCAGTGCCTGTGGCTCAAGGGGCTAAGGCGCCAGCCACATACACCTAAGGTGGCGAGTTTGAATCCAGCCCAGGCCTGCCAAACAGCAATGACGGCTGCAACCAAAAAATAGCCAGGCGTTGTGGCGGGCGCCTGTGGTCCCAGCTACTTGGGAGGCTGAGGCAGGAGACTCTCTTGCGTCCAGGAGTTGGAGGTTGCTGTGAGCTGTGATGCCATGGCATTCTACCCAGGAGGATAGCTTGAGGCTCTGTCTCAAAAAAATAAATAAATAAATAAGAAATGTTGCATATTAAGCCAGAAACACATAAAGTAACAAGAGAAAAGTGAATGTATAATATGCTCAACTATATTTTTTCTGTCTTTGTGGTTTCCTGTATAAATCTTATTTGTTTCCTCCAAATTATCCTATTTTCCAATCAATGTGGTAATCAAAGCCTTCTTCTAGTGCTACACAATCTGTATGTAAATTGTAAAGGAAAAAGACATCCAATGACTTTTTCATTTCCAAAAAAAATTGAAGAAGGCATCAGAAATGTGTTTTTCAGATCCAACTGCAATGAGTTACACTGGGACCCCATTTCTGTGTAACCACATGAACGCAACATCCTGCCATACTCAGATGCTCCCCTTCTAGAGCTCCCAGCTGTAATTCCACCTGTAAGATCTGGAGTTGGAAAGATGCTCTAGTGCAGGCTCTCATCTCACTGCCACCTCCTCTATGTCTGAGGCAGGAATAATACCAGGTTCTCAACTTGACCAAAAGCACAACAGGAGCTAAAGGAGCCAGTGTCAGAGGCTGCAACACCCATGGGGAAATATTGTTATTTTTCTTCATTCAGCAGAGGGAGTTTCCCACTATATTTAAATGGTTCACTCCCTTCTTGAGAAGAAAGAATCTTTTTTTCCAGCCTGTAGAGACCTTCTGTTACCCATATTTATTATATAGCTTTAGGGAATACACATACAAAACTCTCCTCCCCACCCCACTGGACTTCCCAACTCCAGCCAGTGGCTCCCCCACATCTCCATCCTTCCACACCCCCCAGAAGTTACTAACTTGAAACCTCTCTCTGTTGTTTGTGGGCAGGCAGTCTTTGGGTGGGGAGGTGGAAGAAGAGTTATGTCTTCTGGGGTCTATTCCTTTATGGACCTATTTCATGCCACCACCTTTCTCAGCGTGGGTCACCTCATCCTATATTCTGGCCATGGCCTCCTAACTGGTCTCCATGGTCTAACATTTCCTCTCTAATCCAGGTTTCACGTTGACAATGGATAGTCTTACAAGAACATGAGCTAGAACAACCCAGAATCCTTCGGTGGTTTTCCATTCCCTACCACCAGACACAACCCTGTCTCCTTTGGTGAAGTTTGTGAAGCACGTCAAATCTTTGACCCTAGAGGTGTCAATACAGGACCAGAAAGAACACTAAGTGATATGGGAGGACTTGCCCACTGAAGAAGAAAGGGGAAGAAGGAGTTAAGCTAAATAACTTCTAAAGTTTCCTTTCTGATTACACTCCAGTGGTTCATACCTGTAATCCTAGCATTCTGGAAGGCTGAGGCACAAGGATCCTTTGAGCTCAGGAATTCAAGACTAGCCCAAGAAAGACCAAGACCCTGTCACTATTAAAAATAGAAAAAAATAACTGGGCATTGTGTAGTCCCAGCTACTCAGGAGGCTGAGGTGGGAAGATTGCTTGAATCCAGGAGTCTGAGGCTGCTGTGAACTATGATGATGCCATGGCACTCTACCCCCAGTGACAGAGTGAGACTCTGGTTTAAAAAAAAAAAATTTCCTTTCAACCCTGACATGCTATATTTCTGGGAACTCTTTGGTCAGCCATGTAGGTCCTACCATTATCTGACCTTAAGCCTCCTGCAAAGTAATGCGGCCTGGTCCCCAACAAAATGTTGCTCACATGGTTCTGCACATAGTTAACCCACTTCCATAAGATGATTTCTTTCCTAGTTGTCTTTTTTTTTTTAATTATAAAAGTAATAATGCTTGATGCAACAAAACAAAATAATACTGAAGTCTTTAAGGTAAAATCTCTCAGCCATTGCCCTCCCAGAGGTAACCACTGGTAGCAGTAGAGTGTACGTCCTCCCAGTCCTTTTCCAGGACACATACACACACACTTGACACTTGATCTTACACTGTGCCTTAAAGAGAAGGACATTTCATTCTTATATGCATGGACTAATGAGTGTCTCTCTAGCTCCCTAGGGTGGTAAACCTAGTTACTTCATTTGCTTCAACTGTTGGTATTCCACAAACGAGAAAATGAAAGGTAGGGATTATCATGTTTCGTGTTCAAAGTCATGAATCAGCTTGTGGCAATGTTAAGAGCAGAACAAGAATTTCTAACCCATTGTGCATTTTTACACTATAAAGTGTTCTTCTCCCTATGGTGCAGAATATAATGTTGTACAGATACCAGATAGAAATAAGTGCTTGTTGAAAGAATAATCTGCAGAGGCAATATTGTGCACTTTGAACTCAGGCAAAGTAAGAATTTGGCTATCATTCACTTAACTGTGTGACCTGAGATAAGCAACTGGGCCTCAGTTTCACCATCTGAAAATGGGGTAATAATAACATTGCTTACATATAGAAAGAACTGAGAATTAGATAGTTTCTGCAAAGCACTCAAAACAGTACTATGCTAATAAAACTTGCTATCATCAGCATCATCCTATCGCTAATATAAGCTCCCATCATACAATAAATATCTTCGTTTTTGAAATGCAGGCTGGCAAATCAAAACTAAATCTTGTTAGCTCTGATCCTTGCCTAAAAAGAAATCAGTATGGGGGGGAACTCATAAAGTATCAGTGAAAAAAAAATATTTAAGGACACAGTGACTGAAACTATTACTACAGGGAGAAACAACCTCAAAGACCTCATAGATCGAAAGCATTGTAACACTGACTTCACCAACGAATAAAAATGCTTTTAAAAAACACCTTAACAACCTCTAGCACAGCAGTTCTTAACTTGTGGATTGTGACCCACAGGAATTGTATTAAAGGGTTGCAGCATTAGGAAGGTTCAGAACCACTGTTCTAGCAATAAGCATCCAAGTGAGTTACAAATCTATTAGAGAATTGTTTTTCTATGATAATATTTCTAATAATTTCTGCTTCTATACCCAAAGTACTGGCATTGGAGAACTGGCATACTAAAAAAAATATTACAGAAACATTCTTAAAATGAATCAGATAGTATCAAAGAGTCAACACTAGAACAGCCCCTATCTAATATAGCCTTCAGGCTCTATTGCTTAATGGACAGATGAAAGTGCTAATTAAGCCCACTTTTAAAGGATGTCCTTAGGCAGGACAGTAAACCATAGGTAGCAGGAGGTCTTCAGACTAAATAAGGAACTAGTAAGGCCAACCCAGTTGGACACAGTCCTACTGAGAAGATGGGAGAGAACAAGAAGAGCTGAGGTTTTCTGCACATGAAGGGCAACCGCGAAAAGCAAAGTATCCAAACTTATTTGAACCTCAGGTTTTTCCTCAATTGCTTCATTGGCAACACTTCTCATTCCTCCTCCGCTTAAGTGAAAAAGCCCAAATAACCCACCATAGATTATAAACCCTCAATAAATAGCACAGTCTGGGAGAATACCAAAGCCTTCTCAGGCAACCAAAAGACATCAAATATTTCTTCCCGCAGCACCTTGGCCAAAAGCATCTCTCAACGCTACCAGAGCTGAAAGCTCTTACTGGTTCTTAGAGTTGCTAGACTACAGGCATTAGCCATGCATTTCAGGATCTATTTTACTTTCCCACCTTGTTAATTAACTCACTAGGGATGGCAAAGCATCTCACAAATACAAGGTGTCAGGAAAACGCTAAGTAAATTCACCTACCTAGTCAAAATGTCAATGCTATATTAAGAAAGGGGGGAAGAGGGAGAGATTGAGTTGTCCCCAGATTGCTGCAATCCGGGGTTCGCTAACATAGAAGCGGAGAGACTCATGTGCCCTGCAGCAGCCTCTGGCCCCAAAGCAGGGCTCTCGGCAGGACTTCTGGAAGGGAAACCTGGACCAGGGCCACCCCAGGGCAAAGGGAACGCTGCTTGCCAGGAGCATCCTCGCTGCTCAGCCTGTCATCTCCCCGCATCTCTCGGATGTCAACAAACCCTACCCACAAAGTGAAACTTTCCGGGCCCCCAAGGTCTGCCTTCTATCTGGAAGCGCGTGGCGGTGACAGGTGTGGGGTCAGGGCTGGTAAAGGGACCCCCACCCAAAGTCCTAGAGATTGTGTAACCAGCCCCGGAGGAGGAGCTCAGGACCAGCTTCTCACGCTGGGCATGAACAGGCTGGCCCCGGGACCCCGCGACAGGCGCGGCGGCCGGAGGTGTAGGGGGGGATGGGGAGGACTGTCGTCCCGCCCCCCGGGACCGCCCCCGGGCGGCAAGGGGAGCTGCGGCGCTGACACAGCCCGGAGAGGGCGCCCGTGCAGCCGACCGATCCCGAGGCGGGGTACGCGATGGCTCGGCAGCCGCGGCCGGCCTTACCTGCGCGCCGGGCCGAGACAGCGGGAGGCAACTCGGGATGTCGGGGCGGCGGGCGGCGGGCGGCTGCACTGGCAGCCACCCCAGCCACGGCGTGCAAGGAGCCGCGGCGGCGGCGGCGGCGGGCGCGGGACTGACAGCCCCAGACCCCGCCTCCAGCAGTAGGGCCCCGCCCCCTCCGCGGCCGCACGGCTTGCCCCGCCTCCTCCGCCCACCGCCGGGGTCAAGCTGGGTCCATCGGCACGGAGTGCGGGGGCTCTCGCTTCTGATTGGTCCCGAAACTGCCAGCCCCGCCTACTCCCCGCCCCCTCCTTGGCAGGGAAGTGGCGCGTGCGCGCTGATTGCGGAGGGTAGCGGTTATGCTGAGCGCGGGTGTTCTTGGTTCCTGACCGTGGGTGCCCGGACCTGAAGAGCAAGAATTCAGACTCATACTCCGCGGTGAACCGTCCTCATTCACCTATGAACCGGAGAAAACCAAATCCGAAAGGGCCAGGCCGTAACCAGAGAAAACTCCAAAACTATGAACTGCATCAGAAAACAAGCCAGCCGCCGGGGACCCAGCTCTGACGGCTCTAAGGGTGCTTTATGCACGCACTGGATTCGCTCCGCGGACAGCAAGTGCAAGAGATCAGCGGCGTTATGGTGTGCCAATCAGAGAGATTGATGCTGAGGAAAGTGGCCCTCCTCTGCCCTGGCGCCTCCCTCCTCCTTCCCATCCCTTTCTGGAGTAAAATACATCTCCCACCTCTCTGTACAGGCTCCCTCCCCTTAGACTGTAAACAAGAGCACGTCTCTCAACAAAAACAAGTGGAGATCAAGAAATTCCACTCCTAGATAAACACTCAGGAGAACTGGAACCAAGTCTACAGCATATTGACAAGGCCAGAAAGTGGAAACAGCCGAATATCCACCAATTGATGAATACAAATTAGGTTTTATCCATACAATGAAACAGTATTCCACCATAAAAAAGAATGAAGTTCTATTACATGCTACATCATGGATGAGCCTTTGAAAACACGCTAAGTGAAAGAAGCCTCACAAAAGCCCACATAGAGTATGATTCCGTTTATATGAAATGTATCAGAATAGGTAATTTCATAGAGACAGAAAGATTAGTGATTGCCAGGGACTGGGAGGAGGGGAAAATGAGGAACGACTGTTTAATGGATACAGAATTTCTTGTGGGGTACGGGGATGTGAAAAAATGTTCCGAAATTAGATAATGGTTATGACCGTACAACTTCATGAATATACCATACTAAAAGCCACTGGATTGTACACTTTAAAGGACATGGTATGTGAATATTTAAATAGCAAAAAATCAACACCTAACTCCCTCCACTCTGTACCCTTTCCAGCTACTCTGCAGTTAACCAGTTCTTCTCATCCAAGACTCTTGCAGTGGTGGCCCACATGTGTTTCCTTCCATTTCTCCATTCGCTCCCTAGAATCCTAGAATGTGGCTTCTGCCTTCACCGGGGAGCAAATCCACCCCCTCTTTGAAACTTGATCCTGCAGTTTTCTGTGACCTTGCACATTCCTGGTTCTTTTCTCCATTTCTCCTGTCTTTTCACTTTTTTTCTTGTCAAGCCTATTTTAAATGTTGATGTTTTCTGTGGCTCCTTCCAGAATCCTTCCTAGGTTATATTGTTTATACCCATGGGTTCAGTTACTACACTGCAAATTCTAACCTCCACTGATGTCCCACAGCTTTCTCAAACGAGATGTGTTGTAAGTAATTGGCCATTTACCCCCACCCCACCGCCACCTCCTTCATCTTCCCTCCTGTAGTGGTATTTATTACTCCATGCCAGAACCTGAGAACCATCCTTGATTCTGCCCTCTTCCCTCTTCTACAATCACCAATCTCATAGATGTTCTTAAATCTTATAGTTCTTTATAATTATCACCACAGCCCTAGTCTAACTAAAGGCAATCATCTTTTGCCTTCTAATTCCCTTAGTCTTTTGACCCCTTAAAATCTACTTTGCAAACAGCTGTTGAAGTAGACACCCATTGGTTTAGCTAGAGTAGCTGGCATTCCTTTTTCTTACAATAGCAACACTCCAATTTTCCTTTAGAAACTTAACCTGCCCCAGTGAGGGCTTGGGGATATAGCCAATCAAGATGCTGACTTTACCTGATCCAGGATGGGTATGCCCCAAAGCTGGGACAATATGGCATCTTTCATCTGGAATTTGAATCCTAAGTAGAGCCACATAAAGACTGAAAGTGGTTTGACCTGATACTTCTGAACCGAGGAGACTTTCAGTTGATTCCTGTTACTTCTGTATTCCTGAACCTTAGAGCCTACGTTCTTTAGATTTTCCTTTCATTGCTTGAGTGATCCCATAATTCTTCAATACAGTTCCTCTGTTGGAACTTAATTAAAATACTGTGCAACCACAGAATTCATACAGAAATATGTCAGATACACACAAACCATGTCTTGCTCTTAATTCAAACTCTTTAGAGGCATCCCATCACCTAAAGAACAGATACCAAATTCTGTAACACAAAGCCCAAGACCTTCCATGACCCTGCTCCTGCCTGCCTGTCAGCACCTTATCTCTGTCCTCCCTTCCTTTCTCAAACATCTATCTCTGTCCTTCTGAATTATTGATATTTGAGGTTTCACATAAACCTTGCTATAAGGCTTCCTGCCTTGGTTGTCATGAGTCTCCTCTGTAGAACTCCTCCCTGCTCCCATCCAGCTAATGTCAGAAAGCCTTCCCCAGCTCTTTCCCACTCCCAACATTCTGCCTTTCTCTGCGTTTTCAAGGTGCTTTATTCTTCTGCCTATTATCACACTGTTATGGTATTTTACTTATCTACCTTTCCTCCCAAACTTAGAGCTCTTTAAGGCTGAGTTCTCCTCTGTATCCCCAGTGCTTAGCACAGTGCCTGACACATGACAGGTACCTACAGCACTTCTTCTCTTCTTTGCATCAGTAATTCCTGAGTAAGAGAAAGGGATCTATCCCTTTCTGGCATTTTGGCCAGAGAGAAGAAAAACCAAAATCCAGGCTTAGGCACCTCCTATAGGTTACCCCAAAACTATTCCAGTTCAGCAAAACATTACAGAACACTGCCAAAAACCCAGGAATACTGAAGGACACTTATTTAAATGATAACTCTCATTCTCTCAAATCTACTTAATTTCTCCCAAAACCTCATGCTTTAATGAAAATGCAAAATTAAGCAACCCAGACAACTGTCTTCATTACTGTGACTGAATGGTTAGGTGTATTTTTGTACATATTTTTAATCATAGACTGAAGAAGAAACAGAATGCAAGCAAATCTACTTGAATGTCTATTGTGAACCATGTACGTTAAGTGGAATCATAAGCCATCCATATGCAAATATTTAGTGAGGAGAGCTGAGTCTAGTCCCAGATCAGCCATGACCAGCTGCTTGACACTGGATAGGTCATTGGCTTTAGACGCCTGCTGTCAGCCTTGTCAGTATCCATTCTTTCATTCTCTCACCATTAGAACCCCAAACATTATTTGTAAAACCACTTTTCCTCCATTCTCACCTAGGTAGTATTGCTGTTATTCACCTGACCTCTAACTCCAGGAGTAGGGCCTGATTATCTTAAAGCCATTGTTCTATTCCATCCTCCTGGCTACAGAAGTTAGTTTAAGGGCAGTCATGAACCCAATCAGGGCAGAGAGATTTGCCTACCTGCTATAGTTCCTATCAATTATGGAACATCTGGAATTAATGCACTCACATAGGATCACAAGGATAGAGACTAGATTGCTAGGCAATGGAGGAATACTAAGAAACACATAATGGGAAAATGAAAAAAAATCAGAGCCTTGGTTACCTTGTTGAGTAGTAAGCAACTAGATCAAGCCACACCTGAAGCTGACAGACTTCTATATTCTTCATTTATATAGACCAATGAATTCCGTTTGTTGTCAGGATTTAGTTTTTAGTCTATAACGTAAATAATCCTACCAGTAACACTTAAGCTCTCTGGCCCTCCATATTTTTCTCAAAATAAAAGTAGTCTGGATAAGGTGGCTCACACCTGTAATTCTAGCACTCTAGGAGGCCAAAGCAGAAGGATCAGTTAAGGTCTGGAGTTCAAGACCACCCTGAGCAAAGGAAACCCAATCTCTACTAAAAATAGAAAAATTAGCCAGGCATGGTAACACATGTATCAGCTACTCAGGAGACCAAGACAGGAGGATTGCTTGAATTTGAGGTTGCTGTGAGCTAGGCTGAGGCCATCGTACACTAGCTCAGGCCAGAGTGAAACTGTCCTCCACTAAAAAAAGTAATATGGATAACCTGTAAGGATTCTCCCAGTTCTCACATCCTTTGAGTCTCTGAAAGGTAAATACGCTCATAAAAATGTAAATGTATTGTCTTTTACCAGTAAGCACCAAAGTAAGGCTGTCTAGTTTAACCCAACAAAAGAAAACTGAGGCTAGAAATGCAAACAGAAATTCTTAATCTTTGACCTGTTCTGGAAGTTACCAAAATCTCCACCCCAATCCCTGTACTTCAGCCACTTGTTCCTAAACTCTGAGAATAGTGGAAGATGGGGAACAGTGGTCTGGAAGGAAGCATATTAGGTGGCCCTGCTTTAGAGGACTTTAGATTCAATAGCAGGTCTCATTCTTGCCGATGCTTTTGGCGTTGGACCCCTTGTATAGATTCTGACCACTTCTACCCAAATTCTTTGACCTGCCCTGAGCACTCCTCTCTGCCTTTTGTCTCTCCTCAGGTCTGAACTCTGAATCATATATTTAATTTGCCAGCCTGTCCTCATGTCTGCATTCCCAGCCCTGAACACCTTCAGTCAGAAGTGGAGATGTATTGGTCAGGCAACTCCAGAGCACGGATTAATTTATCTGTAGCAACAAGGCCTGGAGAAAGAAGACCAGGGACGGTTATTTAGTGGCGCTGAGTCACTTAATAAAAGTGATTAAGCAACTCAGAAGCCTGATGGTGGTTTGAGAAAACTGATACATTGCACTTGCAATTATGGGTGAAAGGTTTCACATACTTGGCTTCCTGGACACATAGCCCTTTTAAGGTAATGTATTTGCATATACTGTTGTAATCAATACCCGAATTTGAAAAAAGATTAAATAATGTTATCTAGGTCCCTGGCAGGTATTGCACTATTGCACTGGGACACTGGAGCCGTACCTGGAGGCATGGAGAACCTCAGGAAGAGATGATATGGTAAGAATCCTGGTTTCTTTCTTGGAAATAGTTAGAAACTAAAAGCATGCTGCTAGTTAAGTTTGTTCTTTGACCCAGCTTTGCAAGATTCATGAAAAAAGACCTTCCATACAGTTTTGATTGATTCATTTAACATTTTAGGAAGAGTAACCTTTGCACACAGACATGACTAATGTTCCTATTCTCCAGGAGTTCAGGAGTGGGGGAGGAGAGGAACACTACATCAGGCAGGTCCCAACAGGAAACAAAGTTTGCCCCATACAACGCAAATGAAACTACACATTCATATGAATGGCAAAGCATAACTATAGTCCAGATTGTAGAAGGGAAGAGGAGAGAGGGGAGAAGGGAAGGGATATGGGAGGAGGGAGGGCATTTGGGGGACCTCACCTAATGTGCATGATGCAATGGTACATTTCAAAACTATTAAGAAATGATTATAATTGTGATGGATGTGTTACTTATTTCAATGTAAGCCTTTCACATTGTATATCAAATCAGTACACTGAACCCCCTAAATGCATCAATGTACAAAGTTATGACTTAATAAAAAATAATAAAATAAATAAAAGAATAAGCAAAATGAACATGTAAAAAAAAAAGAAGAGAAAAGAAAAGAAAATATCTCAATGAAGGGATCCCTTACAGGGGTGTGGGCAGGGGAGGTGGGACAGGCAGATACCAATAACAGAAGAAAATCATTACTACCCGGAGAGAACAGATGATGACAAAGACCCTCCAGTCGCCACCATGGTAATGAGATAGACACCACTCACTTGCTCCGACCACACACAGCCTGTGGTTGATCTAGCCTTCAATGGCATCACCCCTTAAGGGTGTTTCTTAATCAGCACTTGCAAAGATGGTAAACCTATGCTACAACAGGGAGATACAGGAGACTGGATTGGAGCATTTTGGGTCATAAAGGTGCTGTTTGGGATGCAACATTGAATAAGGATGCCACCAAAGCAGCTACAGCAGCTGCAGATTTCACAGCCAAAGTGTGGGATACTGTCTCAGGAGATAAACTGATGACCCTGGCTCATAAACACATTGTCAAGACTGGATTTCACACAGGATTATTTATTAACTGGGGGACAAGATAAACTTACGCATATACGATTTAAACAGACCTGAAGCAGAACCTAAGGAAATTAGTGGTCACACCTCTGGTATTAAAAAGGCTCTATGGTGTAGAGGTGGTACCTGTGGCTCAGTGGGTAGGGCGCCGGCCCCATATACCAAGGGTGGCAGGTTCGAACCCGGTCCCAGCCAAACTGCAACAAAAAGATAGCCAGGCATTGTGGTGGGCACCTGTAGTCCCAGCTGCTCGGGAGGCTGAGGCAAGAGAATCGCCTGGGCCCAGGAGTTGGAGGTTGCTGTGAGCTGTGTGATGCCACGGCACTCTACCGAGGGCACTGGAGTGAGACTCTGTCTCTATTAAAAAAAAAAAAAAAAAAAAAAAAAAAGGCTCTATGGTGCAGTGAAGATAAACAGATTCTTTCAGCTGATGATAAAACTGTTCGACTTTGGGATCTTGCTACTATGACAAAAGTGAAATCTCTAGATTTTAATATGTCTGTTAGTAGTATGGAATATATTCCTGAGGGAGAGATTTTGGTTATAACTTATGGACAATCTATTGCTTTTCATAGTGCAGTAAATCTGGACCCAATTAAATCCTCTGAAGCTCCCGCAACCATCAATTCTGCATCACTTCCTCCTGAGAAAGAATTTCTTGTTGCAAATGGTGAAGATTTTAAACTTCATAAGTATGGTTATAATAGTGGAGAAGAATTAGAATCCTACAGAGGATACTTTGGTCCTATTCACCGTGGGAGATTTAGTCTTGATGGAGAGCTCTATGCCAGTGG
Source organism: Otolemur garnettii (assembly GCF_000181295.1). Lineage (NCBI taxonomy): Eukaryota > Metazoa > Chordata > Mammalia > Primates > Galagidae > Otolemur > Otolemur garnettii. Next base: position 1,068,574 of record NW_003852539.1, on the reverse strand, counting down.
GTCTGAAACTGTGGTAGGAAAAATATATGACCTCTGGAAATGTGTGCTTCCTGAGGAAAATAGTGGTGACCTGGCAAAACCAAAGGTTGGTTTTTCAGAGACAACAGAAGAGGAGCTAGAAGAAATTGCTTCAGAGAATTCAGATTCCATCTATTCTTCAACTCCTGAAGTTAAGGCCCGAGCATCAGACACATACCACAAATAGTATACAACCTATAGACTAAAGCAAGCAAGCAGAGAAAAGCATCAGCCTTCCAGAGTTACTCTCTGCTAAAAGAAAAGACAGACATAAACAATGGGGAATATATGAATTAGCTCCAGTGTTGGAACAACTAACCCAGTGTTACCTGTAAGTGAAAACTCAAGAGTATCAGATGAATGCAGGGGGAGTTATGTATGATGGCCTGTTGTTTTTTTAAAAATTAATATGTGCAAGCCAACATCCAATTTCTCTTCTTATGGTTAGATTTCTTATAGCTGCTTATGTTATTATGGAGAAGAAAAATATATTGACTTATTTTTATGACTTTTCCAATAAAGCAGAATGCCTATTTTTTTTTTTGCTTTAGTCATAAACAAGAGGGAATACATGATAAAGTAATGAATTTGATTTCTCTTTCTTTGTACACTGCTTCTAAACATCTAATTGTTTTTAGTTATCTAAATAAAATACCTTTACAAAAAAAATGTGCTGTATTATTAGCCATACAGAAACACCCAACCAGTTCCTGGTTCTCTGGGGGATTCTTACAGACTTTCTAATGGTTTTTAAGATCCATTGACCTCATCAGGAAAGAGCTGAGTGAACAGTACTGGCTTTCCATCCTGTGCTCAGGTGAGGCTGCAAAGTGGGGAAGAGATCGGTCGTGGAGAACCTCCCACAGAGGGAGAGTAGGAATTATAGTAAGGCAGTTATGTAATATAAGATTTCATTTATATGAAAGTTCCAGAATAGGCAAATCCATAAGGATGGGATGTAGATTAATAGTTTCCTGGGGGTGGGGGGAGGCAGCAATGGAGAGTGACTGCTTAATAGGTATGAGGTTTCATTTGGGGATGATGAGAGTGTTCTAGAACAATATAGTAGTGATATTCGCACAACACTGTGAGTGTACTCAAAGCCACTGAATTGTGTACTCTAAAGGGTGCACATGGTAGAATTTTATGTTACGTGAATTTTATCACAATAAAAAAAAATAAGTAAGCAGTTGGATTTTACTTTAATTGGAGTAAGAAGACACTCAAGGGGTATGGGGTGAATCTGCAGTGACTGAAGTAAACAGAGCCGTAATAGAGTGACCTTGTGGTCCTTCTTGGAGCATCTGTTCCCTCTGGCATGGGCAGGAGGGTTGGGAAGGAAGGGAGGGAGGAGAGAGCAGGCAGGGTAGAGGATGCCAACTCCAAACAGGGGCCAAGGGCAGACCTCTAGGCTATACACGGTCTCTGGATTTTCCTGATTGTTGTGGGTTTTTTGTTTTTGTTCATTTACTTCTTTTTAACTTACCTGGCATTACAAAGGAGGGGTCCTCCTTTGTAAATCTTGGTTATAGGTAGGAACCTTCTCTCCATGCCCTGCCCCACACCCCACCTACCAACCACCTTGGATCTCAGATAGCTGACTGAGTCCAGCTAATGGGATACTCCTTCTGGGATTTTGAATCAGGAAGAGTGATGCAAAGACACAGACAAGACCAAGTGAGAGATTGCACAGACAGCTGAGCTGCCAAGGATGAGAGTCCACTGGCAGCAGCGTCATGCAAGGTCTGGGGCTTTGGCATTGAATGTCCAGGGCCGGCAGTGCCTGGCAACATCTTTACCAGACTGATCCTGAGGGGTGACCTTGGCTGTGGCAGCTGCTGCCTGACCTCTTGTTCTGGTTATTTTCCAAGCCTGGTTCACTCAGCCTCCTTCAATTCTCATACTACCTGGTATCTTTACAGTAAATCCTTTAACTACTCAAGTTAGCCCAAGCTTGTCTTTAATTTTAACTAAGAACCCTATTATGTTGATATAGCCTTAACCACCTTCCATCAAAACAGACAACATGGTGCATTCCAATTAAATGCCTGTGACTTCCTGCAGAATTAAAATACTGTCTGCACCTTGATTCTTGAGTGTGTGTATTTCCCTTTAAACATTGAAGATGCAAAAACAAAATGAATTTCTGTGCACTGAGTTATTGTAACTATGGCGATGGGCAGAAAGAGCACTGCTCTAGCAACTAGAAGACCAGGCCACAGCTAGCTGCACAGCCTTAACCAAGTTGGTTTCTTCTCTATTCAAGCAGAGAGGGACTGTGAGCCCTTTTCCACTGTCTAGGATTCTATGATTCAGGAATGCAAAACAAATAATTTATATTAGCACTGTGCCTAGGAAAACAAATTATTCTTTCTCACAAAGAGACTCCATCTGACTCAGTATCAGACAACTTCAGTTGTCAGTCCTTACTTCCTTTATTAAATAATACATAACCTTGTAGACAAGCAACAAAAATTACACCAGGCTCATCTCCCCATGGGGTATGTCATCTGCAAAAATAATAGTGAAAGTTCACACTGGAATGGCACTTACTATGCATGTCATTGTTCTAAGAGTTTTGCATATTTTATCTCATTTAATTGTTACAATAACCTCACAAAGGAAGTGCTATTCTCATCCCATCTTACAGATGAAGAAACAGAAGCACAGAGAGGTTAAATAACTTACCAAAGTCACTTAGCTCGTAGACAGCAGAACCAGTATTCAAACTCAAACTCCAGAATCCAACCACTTTCTTGTGTGTGTGTGTGTGTTTTGCAAAATTTATATTAGCCACCTTAAAGTGTACCATTTACTGGTGTTTAGTATACCCACAGAATCCATGTTTTTAGTGATACACTGTACTACCAAAACTATATATACCATCAGATAAATAAACTCAATTTACAATCTGTTATACAGACCAAGAGATGAGGACATAGCGCTATCTTTTCTTTTATCCACACCACTGCATTCATTGGCAGTAATGTAATTTCCAGATAAAAATTATAGAGTTGTGGGATGATTCTTGGTAACAGGAAACTATTCATTCTAGGCTATTTTTTGGCCCCGCAAAGGCTGAATCTAAATGAGTGCCCCTTACATTTTAACACTTCAGTGGAGGATGGAATGAAAGAATCCCACTTCTTCCAAGGGCTGGTCCCACTGCTTAGAGACACTCCATCTGCAGAAAAGTTCTGACCTACACCTTTGGTTCACAACTGATAGCTTTTAACTTTTACCCTGACCTTGAGAGAGTAAGGGCAGGTGTAGAAAAGGTTGGTCAACGTTTCCTCTGTGATGATCCTTCATGATCTTGCTGTGGGCAGCCTCAGGCAAATTATTACTACTTCTTCAGAGCAGTCTTCCCTGTGACAGTCATTCATTTAGAGTTTGGTGACATCTGTTTTGCGGCAGATGCTGAGCTGAGCCCTAGAACAGGAAGTGTTGGAGGGGTGGCTGGGTGGGTGGGTGTTGGAAAAGTGGTTCTCAGCAGGGCTGGGGAGGGAGTCACCCAACGGAGCTTCCCAAAACGCAGAGTTCACTCTCACTGGGTCTTGATGTCCCACAAAAGCTGTGGGAACTGAAATAGCAGGTGGATTAGTAGGGGTACATTTCAAAAACTCACCCCCCACAAAATACATCTCCTCTTTCTTACTCTTCCCCAACCACCACTGCCCAAATCCCCACCCCAAACACATTTATTCTTTCAGAACCATTGAAACTGGTGCTTTGTCAGGGTACTTGGGACTCTACAGTTCTGTGGTTCATTCATTACTATATTTCTCACTACAGCATTTCTCAGTGCCTACCCTGGGCTGAGCACTGGAGATACAGAAGAGAATGAGCTCTCGGTCGGCACAGGGCCTGTCCCCTGGATGCTCTCCATCTGGTTGACACAGACACAGACAAGCAAACCAACAGTGTCAATACAACATAAGGAACCCAAGGGGGAAGACGACGTTTTGTGAACTGAATGCCCCTCAGATGACACTTTAATTCCCTCTCCTCCAGAAGAAATGATTCCTTCACCTTCTCTTCAAAACTCCCATTTCCTAATGATCAAACAATATAATAAACATCTGTCAAGTTCTGAACCTAACACATCCGCCTTCCTTCTGGTCTCAGATGCAAAGCATAATCCCCACACGGCCTCACACCCGTTCCAAACCCTCCTGCTAACATTTCCCTGCTGAGAGGCCATTTTAATGAGGAACTTGGTTCAGGCATCAGCTATAGAACATTAATATTCATGGTTAGTATTTGTAAAAAACCTTTATTTCAATCTTTTGTTTCTGTTGGGGGTGGGGGAAAGTCTTCAAATGGCCAGAAATCCCCATTCCTGTTTATTCTATGCAGGCCTCTATTTTCAGAGTGTTTTCTTTTTGGCTTCCATTATTTCATCGAGGTTGGCAAGGAAAGTTAGTTCTGCTCCTGTCCAAGTGTTAAATGGATACTCATGTGTCTCTTTGTACACTGGTATAATTAATTTTATTGCAAATAGGATTTTTCTTTTTTTCTCCTCTGCATGCAAATGTGGTACCCTTTCAGTGTTTGCATAATAGCAGTAATTCTTTCATTTGTACAAAAGGACATGCATTATTTTGGCAGATAGATGGAGCTTTGATGGAGAGATTATTACATTTCCAAAAAGCAAAGAGAATAAATCAGAATTTAGCCAGACGCTGACTAAACACCCACTACCCCAACTCAGCTGATCCTAAGCCAGGTGTCCAACTCACTACTCTTTCCTCCTAGACAACAGCCTTGCAGGACAGTGGGACCTGGCTGATCGTTCCCATTCTCTGCCTGCTTGCCTTGCTCTGTGGACTCTGTCACCTTGCCCTATGGCTCCTGGCTGGTTTGGCCAGTGGAAACGCCAGCTCAAGAATGGAGGGTGGGGGTAGGGAGAGGCTGGTCTATCTATTCCACCCCTCCCTCCCTCCCAGCTTTGTGATGGGTCAGGCAGTGGCTTTTCCCCTCTGATGCCACAGCTCTATCCAGGACCCCCTCTTCTACAAGTCTGGCTTTCCCTGGACTCTGGAAATCCCCCTCCTCCTCCCAGCTTTGGCTAGACCCTGGGAGAGTCACCACCCCTTGTCTGTTAATCCTGCCTATGTCTGTGTAAGTAGTCCTTGTGTTCAGCACCTTTGAGATGCTATCTCTTTCCGCCTAGGACACTGAAAGAAATGGCATGCTCCTAACACCTCACTTAGCTCACTGGGCTCTTCCCCCCACCACCACTCCCCAAAACAATCCATAGCCCTGGGAATGGAATAAAGAAGCCCAGAACCACTGAGTCATAAAATCATCCACGTGTCCCCACAAAGCTTTAGAAATCCCACAAAGTGTAGGGGAGTTTTCTCTAGGTGAGTCTAGCTTCACTGAAGTCACACAGATGATTGGCATCTGTTGGTTACACCTACCTGCACCTAGTCACCTCTTTTGGTCACACATACCCGATTCTCTTTGGGGAGTTACCTCTTCACTTCTCTTGGTCTACGTGGATTGGGTGGGACTGCTCCTAGCCCCAGTTCAGAGAAAATATATGAACCCCCCCACCTTTGCCACTCAGGGTGTCACTCCCCCCCCCCAGGCCACAGCAATTACCTCAGAGATGGGCATGTAACCTAGGCTAGGCCAATGAAAACCAACTGGATGAAATTTGGGACTCTGGCTGAAGCAGTCAGGGAGGGGCAGAGCCCACCAATGAAGTGAAAAACTACAAAGGATGCAGAGCCCAGAAATGAAGAGAGGAAAACTAGGCTCTAATCACATCCTCCAGACCTTGGATCGAGCCTTCCTTTGCACTTGCAATGACATGAACAAGAAGTTCTGTTGTTTCCTTTGCTTAAGCTGAGTTTCCATCACTGAAAGAACTGACTTCTACATCACAGATGCAAACTCTTTCTACATGAGGAACCATCATGAACTGGATAAGGGGGAGGCAGAGAAGAAAACAACATTTAATATTTTTGGAGCATCTACTGTGTGCTCTAGAATAGAGCACATATAAATGTAGGTTAATTTATTTAATTCTCAAAATAACTTTGCTCAGCTAAGTTGAGGAACTTGCCAAGTGCTATACAATTAGCAAATGGCAGAGTTAAGTTAAAACCAAGGACAGTCTGCTTGCAAAGTTATCCTTGCTCCCCTCTGATGTGTGGCTATTCATGAGATTCATCATCTTCCTCCTCACTGTTACCGTCACCTTCATCTTTGGGAACCTGATCAATAATCTAGTCTACAATGGTGGAAACTCAGTTTTCCAGAAAACCTGACCTTAAAACATATATAGTATATAAGTGTGCAAATAACTATAACAAGAAGTTAGGGCGTGATCAATACCAATAAAGAAGAGAGATCACATTGAGAATGATTACATCTATTTGAGATTCCTGAAGAACTCAGGCCTCTACAAATAGAAGAGAATCTTCTGAGCTTCTGAGCAAAGCTATTAAGGATGGAAATACAGGATCATAGAAAGATTCAGTTTGCACATTTACAAACTAATATAATTCTCCTTGTTCTCCAAGGTTCTATCCTTGGCTCCCTTCTCTGTTTTCTCTTAATGTTCTTCCCTGGCAGTAACAAGGCCAGAAAGCTGATAACTCTCAGCCTCCCATTTATCAAACAGCAGGACAGAGAGCGGGGGAGCCACTCAGTCTCCCAATGTGGATATACCTACCCTTCAAGGGGGTTCATCTTGAAGGGCCAAGGAAGAGTGAACCAGTAACCATGCTGACCAGTATTAAGAGTTAGCCCAGAAGCCTGTGAATGTGTCCTTAAAGTCCCAGGGTGTCTTGGCTCTTATTCAGCTCCTGAAGAAAGAGGTGTCATATGTTCCAACATTGACACTTGTTCCAAATATGGTGTGAATTTAGCCCCAGAGACACCCTTCCTTCTTGCTTCAGCAGAAACCCTGTTCATGACCTCTCTTTTCCCCTCTAGATGTCTCATCACTCTGTGAATGAAAGACAAGCCTTCCCACATGCATCAGTGCCTCATTTTAGCACACTTCCTCCCTCTCTCTATTAACAAAAGGTGTCACAATGATGCTAAACCAGACAGACAGACCAACCCCCTGCCCCCACTCCCAGTCAGTGCATCTGCCAAGAAAAACATATGAAAATTTGGGGGCACTATTTTTAAAAGCAAGTTAAGTAAGGTGCCTTTAAAGTTGAGTCTCCTGGGATTGTGAGTCTCTGGGTTCTTGGTTTTATGAGCCCAAGGGATCAAGCAGGTTAGCTTTAATTGTTAAACTAGGCCACTTAAGCCACTGGGCCCTTGTCTAACAGGATGGTATTTATAGGAATTGCATCATCACATAGTTGAACTATTCTTCTCAGATTGAGATCATCCTTTAGTTTGCTGGGATGTTTTTTAAACTCAGGAAAGAAGAAACAAACTGCCTGTTCATTAATAGCAATTACTGAGAAAAACAGAAGAGGAGAATAAGATTGAAATGCTAACTTTTTAGTGGTATGAAAGGCAAGAACTTAATATTCTCTCCTGGCAAGAGTTTTGATTCCCTGCTACCAAAATTCAAGGTGATATTTTGGCCACTAAAGGCTGGGGCAAATTTAATTAAAGTTACTAGCCTGGAAAACTCAAGTGAGTCAAATTTTCTTCATATAACACCTTACTGTGGTAGGATATAACTTTATAATTCCAATTGAAGTGGTTTCCATATGGGTGTCCATAATGTTTGCATGCATTTTAAATTGCACACTCTATTAAATTGCACATAAACTTTATGGACACCGTATATTACAAAAGAGTGAATTTATTTTTTCAGATGAACTTTCCAGTTGTGTTATCATCATGATTTGGTTGCTTTATTTTTCAAAGCTAATTGGCACACATACTCATGACTTGATCCTGACAGTCACAATGGCTAACATTCATTGACACTTGCTATATACCAGGTGCTATGCCTATATACTTCAGACACATGAGATCTGATAATTAAGTTTGCAAACTTACCAATGTGCACTTAGGTTGGCAGCATTGTACAAACAGCTCCATAAGCTTTCATAAGTTGGTATATTGGTTTCCCACAGCTATTTTGTGTCAATGTCTGGCAGTTTCTTGGTGATTGGTGTTTATTATTGTTGTTTCATGTTTTTGTGTGCCATTGCAAGAATGTTGGAGCTTGAATTGGAGCAATGAACAAACATTAAATTTCTTGTTAAAGATGGCAAGAGCAGAAGTCAAATCAGGGGCATGTGAGTCCAAGTCTATGGAAATGCCACAAAGAAAATGGCAGTGTACAAATGAATTAAACATTTTTTTTTAGAGGAAAGAAAACATCACTGAAGAAGAGACAGTAGTCAGGGGAAGTCAGTAAGGAGCAAAACTGATGAAAACATTGCAAAAATTTATCAAAGTCTGTGTGAAAATCATCAGCTGAGTGTGAGAAGCATAGCAGACTATGTAAACATCAATAGAGAAATAGGAAAACCTTAACTGAAAATCTTGGCATGAGAAAGATGTGTGCAAAAATGGTCCCACAGGAGCTCACTGATGAAAAAAAAGCAAAGGAGAGTTGAAGTTTGCCAAGACCTTTTGGAGAGGCAAGATGATGTCTCTGGCTGTGTTATCACTGGTGATGAAAGACAAGTATACCAATATGAGCCTGAAACAAACCACTCAAGGGCACCATGGAAGTCAGCCAACTCTTCCCGACCAAAAAACTTCCTTCAATCTGAATCAAGAGTCAAAATAATGCTGCTAACCTTTTTGATATCAGATCATTCATTATGAATTTGTACCAATTGGACAAACAACTAACCAAGTTTACTATTTGGAAACACTAAAAAGGCCATGTGAAAAAGTTAGATGAAAACAACCTGAACATTTTGCCAACTCATGGCTCTTGCATCACGACAATGCACCAGCTCACATGGCACTGTCTATGAGGGAGTTTTTAGCCAGTCAAAAAGTAACCCTCTCTACTCACCTGATCTGGCCCTCAATGACTTTTGTCTTTACCTAAAGATAAAGCGAATACTGAAAGGAAGACATTTTGATGACATTTAGGATATCAAGGGTAAAACAATAACAACTTTAATGGTCATTCCAGAAAAAGAGTTCTAAAATTGCTTTGAAGGGTGGAGTAGGCCTTGGCATTGGTGCAAACCTTCCCAAGGGGAGTACTGCATAGTGATATTCAGTAATGAGGTAGGTAACAATTTTTCTAGGATGAGTTTGTGAATTCAATTGTCAGAGCTCATATTATGTCATTTAACCTTTACATAATCCTATCAGTTTCTATTTTTACCAAAAGACTAACAATGAGGAAAGTGAGACTTAAAAAGTTTTGTAACCTGCCCAAAGCAGGATTCCCAAACCTCTTACCTACTATATGAGGCTGACTTCCATTGACAAGTGAGTTGTGGACTTTTTCCATCCAGTTCTACAGTTGATTCAAAAACTTGGTGGGGGGGGCATGCTCTAGGAAGGGCACAGAAATCCTTACCCAAAACAACAAACTTATATGTTGCCTTAGTTTCACTAAAAGAATAACAATGTTTATACATTTTGTAACTTTTTTCTATAATAAGTACATGTAAAATTATTTTAGTAAAAAAAAATTATACTATATACTTTTAGTATATAGTTAGTTACTTACAACATTTAGCTTTCAGAAACAAAATTTAATTTGATTTCCAAACAAAATGAAAAACTTCATAATGCAGATTGAACTGAAGCATCAAAGATGAACAATTTGAATCATCTTTTCTGTGCCAAACCCATTGCAATGGTCAATATAAGAGAGGAGGCAAGAGATAAGCATCTCCATTGAACAGAACTAGATATGAATCAGCCAGCGGTGAGTGGGTTTGAAACCACAGGTCTAGTCTGCAAGCACACAGGGGCGGTTGGAATCTTGGCTTTTGCCACATAACAGGAACTGAAAGTGAATCAGAATGAGGCTCACTACCTCATGCCAGAGGCTGGGGTGAGGCTCCCTCCTCTACACAGAAAAGTCTATTAAGATAAAGCAATTATCAACTCACTTCCTGAGACTATAGTTTTACAGAAAATTCTTGACTTAGGAAAGCCTGCTAGAGATACAACTTCCCTGCCAGGAGGTGAGTTAGACACCTGCTGCCCCATGACTGGAGCTGTGATAGCCCCAGTATTACTGCAGAACAAATTCCACCTGGTGCTGCACTAGGGGCCTGGGAAAGGGTCAGAGAAAGGTAAATGCAAATCCCTAAAATTATCAGACAAATAGGATGGGAGAAAAATACCAGACATGTATGTACACACATGCTCACATTCAAAATGCAGCTACCATAATGAAGGAAAAAATCAAATACTAAAGAAGATAGCCTAGAAAATCATCAAAATCATTAACTGAAATGTAAAATGCCTGGGGATAAAATTAATTTTTTATTTTTGAAAACAGTCTTACAAAGTATGTCTAGAAAGTTCAAAGGCATAACTTAAGGCATTATATCCATTAATGGTGACCAAGAAATAACAAAACAAAATCAGGTGGGTAGTAAGAAAAACCACATATATGTTGAAACTAAAAAATACAGTTACCAAAATGAAATATCAAAAAACAAGGTAAACTCTAGATCAAAGAAATTGGGAAATAACTGAGACATACATATGGAACTTAGTCCAGAGTGGCAAATGGATGATTTTTAGGACAGACATGGAAGATCCATTGAGAGGCTCCAACATATATCTGGTAGATAGTCTAAAAGATGAGGCTGGAGGGAATGATGGAGGAGCAAAATTTGAAGAGATGAGAGCTGGGAATTTTTACAATCGGAGAAGATGCATATCCTCTGATGGAAAGGGTACTGCAGACAAAGCGTGACATATCACAGTGAAAGTGCAGACCTTCAGGGATATAGAAACTCCTGCCAGGCACGGTAGCTCACGCCTGTAATCCCAGCACTGTGGGAGGCTGAAGCGGGAGGATTGCTTAAGCTCAGGAGTTTAAGGATTGTCTGAGCGAGACCTCGACTCATGAAAAAATCATTTAATCCCAGCAGCTTTGGAGGCTGAACCAGCAGGATGCCCACAGCTGGAGTCTGAGGTTGCAGTGCACTCAGGGTATAGGGTAGAACTCTGTCTCAACAAAAAAAAGAAAGGGAAAGGGAAAGGGAGAAAGAAAGAAAAGAAAGAAAGAAAGACAGACAGACAGACAGACAGAAGGAAGGAAGGAAGAAAGGAAAAGAAAAGGAAAAGAAAGGAAAGAGAAGAGGAAGAAGAAGAAGCTCCCCTAAAAGCCACCAGAGAGAAAAGATGAAATACCCAAAAGGAACCATTATGCTGAAAGTGGAATTATTTTTAGTAATAATTGTAGCCAGAAAATAATGTAGTGATATCCTAAAAATATTAAGGGGAGATAGCTGTCAACCTTAAATTTTATATCCTGCTAACTTACTATTTAAGAGTGAGAGCCAAAAAAGACATTTTCAGAAACACGAAGTCTAAATGAGTCCCCCACATAAAAATGCACACTGGGATGTTTAGCAAAGGGTGCACTTCACTAAAAAGAAATATGAAACTACAGCAAAAGCAATGGATAGAAGAAACACTGGAGGAATGATAAAAATTGGTTGAATACATTTGTAAGTTTAATTATATATTTACTAAGAATATAAATGGTTTCAAAGACTAGAAATGCTAACTAACAATATATTTGTTAGAATACTTATAACCCAAATAGGATATGTTAAAATTATAAGAGAACCTTGGGCAGTGCCTGTGGCTCAAAGGGGTAGGGCATTGGCCCCATATACCAGAGGTGGTGGGTTCAAACTCAGCCCCTGCCTCCCAAAAATAAAAAAAACTATAAGAGAACCACTAAAAGAACAGACAAACAACCTACAGAGGTAAAAAATAAAACATGTATTTCAAAAATAACTTGCCAATCTAATACAAAACCAGAAAGGACTGGGGGAAAACACAAGAAAAATGTCAATAAAGAGAGAACACAAAATAAGTTAAAGTTCATCAGTAATTACAATAAATGTAATTGAACTAAATATATGTATTTCAAAACAGAGATTGACACATTAGATTGAATTTTGAAATCTATCTATTTGCTGAATAAATGATACGCACCTAAAACAAATCCAAGCATGACTAACAATAAAGAGAGGAGAAAAGTTATATCACATATATTCTCAGCCAACTAAAGCAAAGGATATGATGTTACTTTAATGAAAAAAGCAAAAAGCTAGTAGTAACTAAGAGGAGAATTACATAGAAACCAATCTATAAGGCTGATATAAAAATTATGAATTTATATGCATCTAAAAACATAACTTCAAAATATAGTAATCAAAATAGACAGAATTAAAGGGAAAATGGACAAATCCATAATTATAGTTCAAGAGTTTACAAACACTTCAATCTAAAACTGATAGATAAAGCAGGCAAAAAATTAATAAGGCTATACTCAATTGGTAGAACAAAATTTAAAACTATGATATAAGATAGAATTTTTAAAATTCTTAAACTTTTAAAAAATGTTGCTCCTTTAAGAAATATATCAAAACTCAGTATGCCAAAGCATGTGTGGTTTAGATAGATAGGTAGGTAGAAAGGTGACAGATATTTAACAAACTACATTCACCTTTACTATGAGTGATGCATCCTAATAGTATTTATTTTACTCCCTTTTTTAAAAAGTATGAGTCACAGCAAACTAAATTAATTTCACAACCCAATAATGGATTGTGGCCCACAGTTTACAAAACACTGATCTTACAAATACATATACAGCTGTGCAACAAATGAGTAAATGTTATACATTCTTTTCAACTTAAATAATAGTATACACAATAGTGAAACCACAGAAGTCCTCCCAATTAAGTCAGAAACAATCAAGGAAGCCTACTATCCACACTTCTATTTCACATTGTGTCAAAGTCCAAAGTCAATGTAAGATGGGGGTAAAAAGGAATCAGAAATATATGAATTTTAAAGTTTAAATATAACAAACTGCAACTGATTTATTATCTTCCTGAATAAGAAAATCTACAAATTTTAGCACTAATAAGAGAGGTCTGGACACAAGAATAACAAGCATTAATAATTTGCCTAAGTACCAGTAATAATTAATTGGAACATATAATATAATAGGAAAAACACTATCATTTATAATAGCAACAAAAAGTTAACTTAAAAAGTACCTAAAAATAAAGCTAATGAAATAGGTGCACAGCCTTTATGGAGAGGATTCTAAAACATTGTGGAAAGGCACAAAGAAAGATCAGAATCAATGGAGAGCCAGAGCATTTTCAAAGATAATGAAGACTTGATAGGGTGGAGGTGGCGATCTCTCCAAAATAATCTAAACTCGACTAGTCAAAATCACAACAGGAGAAACTGACCTTGAACTTCATTTGAAAAAGCAAAGAGACTTAAATAACTGAAATAGTTTTAAGAAAAAAAGAAGATTGGGGGATAGCTAGGTTTATCTCAAACCATAATAGACAATGTGGAATTGGTTTACAGATGGACAAATACATCCTTCTCCAGGAAGTGCAGGAACAGAACAGTATGAAGACCCATTATAGGACAGAGGCACTTGAGGCAGAAAGGATGGGCTGCTTAATAATTTGTGCTGTTATGTAACCAAAACAAAAAATTAAAATCAATGCTTAACTTATATTAAATAAAGTAAATCCCAGATAAATTTAAGGATTTAATATCAAAATTTTAAACTTTAAGTTTTCAAAAGAAACTATAGAAGAATGTCTTTATGGTTATAAAGAAAAAAAGATTTTTTAAAAAAATAAAATAAAATAAAATGGCTCTGCGCCTGTGGCTCAAGTGGCTAAGGTGCCAGCCACATACACCGAAGGTGGCGGGTTCAAATCCAGCCTGGGCCCGCCAAACAACAATGACAGCTGCAACCAAAAAATAGCCGGGCATTGTGGTGGGCACCTGTGGTCCCAGCTACTTGGGAGGCTGAGGTAGGAGACTCATTTGAGCCCAGGAGTTGGAGGTTGCTGTGAGCTGTGATGCCATAGCACTCTACCCAGGGGGACAGCTTGAGGCTTTGTCTCAAAAAATTTAAAAAATAAATAAATAAATAAATAAAATAAAATAAAATGTCTTAAATGAGAACAAGAAAGAACTAACCATAATGTAAGTGATTGGTCACTGAAATTAACTTATATCCTACAGAAGTTATAAGTAAAATTAAAGATAAGATACGGAAATGAAACCCTTGTGATGTATACAATTACCAAAGGATTAATGTCTAAAATTCACATAGAACTTCTGCAATTTGATACATTCAAAAAAAAAAAAAAGAAGAAGAAAATGGGCAAATGATGTAAACAGACAATTCACAAAAAAAGAGGAAATCTGGGAAGACACCTGTGGCTCAGTGCGTAGGGCACCAGCCCCATATACCAAGGGTGGGGGGTTCGAACCCAGCCCTGGCCAAACTGCAACAACAAAAAAATAGCCAGGCATTGTGGCGGGTGCCTGTAGTCCCTGCTACTCGGGAGGCTGAGGCAAGAGAATCCCCTAAGCCCAGGAGATTGCTGTGAGCTGTGATACCACAGCACTCTACTGAGGGCAATAAAGTGAGACCCTGTCTCTAAAAAAAAAAGTAAATCTGAATGAACTATAAATCAATGAGAAAATATTTGAGTACATCGGGAATCTGAGAGTTGCAAATTATGTAATATTTTACACCAATGGATTTTCCAAATTAAAAATTTTGATAACACTAAGTACTAGAGACCATTGATAGCTACAAGAATGCTCACCTACTGTTTATGGATGTATCAACATCCTTGGCTTTATAAAGTTGAAGATGACCTACGATGCAACAAAATAATTCTACTTTTAAGGACAGTGTGCACTGCAGAGAAACTCTCACATATGTGTGCAAGCAAAGAAGAGCATTTATTATAGCCCTTCAGTGAAAACAACATAAATATCCATAAACAACAGAAAGGATAAATCGTGGCATGTTCATTAAGTGGACTACTGTATAACAGGTAGATATATAAACTGAAGCTGCATGTGTCCACATGGATAAATCTTAAAACACAAGGCTGAGTGCAAAAGCCAGTCACACAATGATGTATACAGGCTGTCATCACTAGCAGTAAGTTTGAAAACCTGCAGATTGCACTGTTGATTATTTATGGGTATATACAAATATGGTAATAATGTAAAAATATGCATGGGGATGATAACAAAATTTATGTTGTTGATTATCTCTGGGCAAGGAAAAGAGGAAAATGGAAGAAGGAAGAAGTTTTCATTCCATCTTTAATTTTTTTATTTAAACAGTCTCACTATGTCATCCTCCATAGAGTGCCATGGCATCACAGCTCACAGCAACCTCAAACTTTTGGGTGTAAGTGATTCTCTTGCCTCAGCCTCCCAAGTAGCTGGGACTACAGGTGCCTGCCACAACGCCTGGCTATTTTTTGTTGCAGTTGTCATTGTTATTTAGCTGGCCAGGGCTGGGTTCTAACCCTGCAGCCTCAGTGTATATGGCTGGTACCATAAGCACTGTACTACAGTTGCCAAGCTACCATCTTTAATTTTTTATCATATACAAAATTGGACATATTAGGGATTGACAGAGCTGGATTCAGAATACACAGGCATTTGCCACTGTTCCTCTTATTTCTCTGTACTTCATATTCATAGTTAACTCTGTTCTCTTCCGTGTTCTATTTATTTGTAGATTATGCTATTGTTTGGGTTGAATTAATTCTGAATTAATACCTTGAAAAGACAAAACACAACAAATAAAATCTTTCTTTTTTTGGCTCAGCATCTGTGGCTTAAGTGGGTAAGGTGCCAGCCACATACACCTAAGGTAGCAGGTTTGAATCCAGCCTGGGCCCACCAAACAACAAGGATGGCTGCAACCAAAAAATAGCCAGGCGTTGTGGCGAGTGCCTGTGGTCCCAGTTACTTGGGAGGTGGAGGCAGGAAACTTACTTGAGCCCAGGAGTTGGAAGTTGCTGTGAACTGTGATGCCACAGCACTCTACCCAGGGGAATAGCTTGAGGCTCTGTCTCAAAAAAAAAAAAAAAGTCTTTCTTTTTTTAATTTTTTTATTAAATTATAGCAGTGTACATTAATACTATCATGGGGTACAGTGTATTATTTCTGTATACAATTTGAAATACTTTCATCCAACTGGTTAACATAGCCTTCATGTTTTTGTCTTAGTTATTGTGTTAAGACATTTATATTCTACATTTAGAGAGATTCACATGTACCCTTATAGGATGAACCATAGGCATTATCCCACCAATCACCCTCCCTCCACCCACCCAAATAAAATGTTTCTTATATTATCTGTACTCAGATATTCTTTGCTTTCAAAAGATGCTGTTGGAGGGGGTAGAGGCAAGATGGTGGACTGCAGCCAGCTTTCCACAGAGGCTCCTGTCCAGAAGGAGACTTAAAGGACAGAAGTTTAGCAAGTAAGCCAATGGTTTGGAGCTGAGCCAACAGAGAAGATTGAAGAACACACATCAACCTTGCTGAGCCAAGCTGCGACCCCAAAAATATAATCAAAAGGTACAAAATCCACTATTTAGCGGACAGGAGTCCCCTCCTCCAAAAGAAGGGCTCACAGTTTACTCCATACAAACAAGCGAACAGAGTTCAAACATCCTCCCACTCTATCCCACAGGAGACACCTCCTAAAAACTGGGCCTCCTACCCCTACTAGGGGGCCATGGCACTCTCCTGCCAGGTATAAAACTGTAAAACTGTATAAAACTGTATATATTCTCTACCTGCAACTCTGAACTCCCAGGATTCCCCTCCACTCTCACCCTGAGGTCTGGAGGTTTGTCATCCATGGAGTCCAGATTTAGGGGCATTTTCTTGAGAGGAGTGGAGGGGGAAAGGGCTTGTGCTGGTCTGTGCTGACTCTATAGCATGTGAGCGAGGAGAGGACGGTCAGCTGAGAAGGAACCGTACAGGAGCTACAGCATGCTGAGTTGCAGAGCAGCAGCTGCAGCAGCGGGAAAGACTCACATCCCTGAGGCCATTCCAGATAGACATGCCCTGTCTCTCTGGGCAACCAGAGGAAGCCGGGCATTTTCTCCCAGTGGCAGCTACTGGCAGAGCAGATTTGGGAAGTTCTGTGAATAAAGAGAAGCCCTAAGAGTGGTACCGATCTGGGCAGAGCACAGGGACTAGAATACAGGCAGCTCACAGACTTACAGGGAGGGGCTCAACCAGAGAACTGCTTAGCTGACCTTAATAGCACCCGGCCCTCAAGGGATTTTAGCTGAGACAAAGGCAGTGGGTGGGCAGAAGCTGGAATTGACACCTGAATGTAAACTCCAATTGTTTGCTGCCCAGGGCTGAGTTGTGATTTATCACCTTCAGCAGCATCTGATCTGCAGGACAGAAATAAATTCTGTGAAGTTGCTCTGCCCTGTTCTGCTAGCAACATCAATCAGGCACAGGGCTGGGAACTGAGTGAACTGCCCCAGCCTATAGGCCTCATCTCCCCCTGCCAGACTCAGATCTCCTGGTGACTCAGGCAGTTGTAAACCCCAGGAGCATTTCCTCACTGGCAAGAACTGGGTCACAACTCTGCAGGATTACTAGTGACTGGGTGCAAGGTGGGGAAGGAGGCATCAATCTTCCCAGACTAATTCATTTACTGGGTGAGTCCCTCTGCCCTCACGGAGCACTGGAGCAAGTCATATTTGAGCTGCTGGCAGACCCCTCCTACCTAGTTGCCAGAGACATTTTGAACTCTCCCACATGAGACCAGTGCCGACTGGGATAACTGATTTGGACCTCTTGAACCAGGCCAATCACCCAAGGACTATCCAAAGTGGCACCCTGGGTGTATGGTTGAGGGAAGGTTTGATTTTCCTTGCCCAATTATTGTGGGGGGTGGGATGACTTAATTGGTGGTATTTCTCCACAGCTGAGACTTCAACCAAGAGTAACTGAATCACTAGGGTAGGACAGAGACCAGCTGAAAATAAGACAGAGCCACTTAGCCCCACCACACCAAGCAGGTCCCCAGTCTCTCAGGCCATAACACTGTACGTGTCCTTCATGGGGCAAAATCAGTGGAAAAATTCCAGTAATATGAATAACCAGAGTAGATCAACCCCCCCCAGGAAAGGATGTGGCAGACAAAACTGAAGATCCCCTTTATAAACAAATGGCTGAGATGTCAGAAATTGAATTCAGAATTTGGATTGCAAATAAGATTAATAGAATAGAGGCAAAGATAGAACTAGAAATTCAAGAAGCATTCCAAAAGTTCACACAAGAATTCAACGAATTCAAAGACAAAACTACCAAAGATTTTGAAACATTAAGGAAAGAGATTGCAGCCCTCAAAGATCTGAAAATTATGGTAGAATCTCTTGGTAACAGAGTGCAGGAGGCAGAAGAAAGGATCTCAGATGTAGAAGACAAAGCTTCTCAATATGTCCAAACATCTAAAGAGAATCAGAAATGGAAAGCAAAAATGGATCATTCTCTCAGAGAGCTCTGGAATAATTTGAAAAAAACTAATATTCGCCTTATAGGAATCCCTGAAGTGACGAAGTTGCTTCACAAAACACAGAGGCTCTTCTTTATGAAATTATGAAAGAAAACTTTACAGATATGTCAAGAGATCCTGAAATTCAGATT
>NW_003852539.1:1047639-1048926 GCF_000181295.1 Otolemur garnettii | reverse complement strand
AAATCTTAGATTTAAATTTAACAATTCAACTTTTGGATTTAACAGATATCTATAGAACATTTCATCCTAACAAAACTGAATACACATTTTTCTCATCAGTACATGGAACATATTCCAAAATCCATCACATCTTAGGTCACAAGTCTAACCTCAGCAAATTTAAAAGAATACAAATTATTCCATGAATCTTCTCAGACCATCATGGAATAAAAGTTGAACTCAGTAACAACAGTAATCTGCAGACTCATAATAAAACATGGAAGCTAAATAACCTTATGCTGAATGATAGATGGGTCAGACACGAGATCAAGAAGGAAATTACCAAATTTTTAGAACAAAATGACAATGAAGACACAAGTTATCAGAACCTCTGGGATACTGCAAAGGCTGTCCTAAGAGGGAAATTTAAAGCATTGCAAGCCTTCCTCTAGAGAACAGAAAGAGAGGATGTCAACAACTTAATAGGACATCTCAAGCAACTGGAAAAAGAAGAACATTCCAATCCCAAACCCAGCAGAAGAAAAGAAATAGTCAAAATTAGAGCAGAGTTAAATGAAATTGAAAATAAAAGGATTATACAACAGATCAATAAATCAAAAAGTTGGTTTTTTTAAAAAAGTCTATCTATCAGTAAAATAGATAAACCTTTGGCCAACCTAACCAAGAAGAAAAGAGTAAAATCTCTAATCTCATCAATAAGAAATGGTAAAGATGAGATAACAACAGATCCTTTAGAAATTCAAAAAATCCTTAATGAATATTACAAGAAACATTATTCCCAGAATATGATAATCTGAAGGAAATTGACCAATACTTGGAAGCATACCACCTCCCAAGACTCAGTCAGAATGAAGTGAAAATGTTGAACAGGCCTATATCAAGTTCTGAAATAGCATCAACTATACAAAATCTCCCTAAAAAGAAAAGCCCGGGACCAGAGGGCTTCATGTTAGAATTCTACCAAACCTTTAAAGAGGACCTAGCATCTATATTACTCAACCTTTTCCAACATACAGAAAATAAGGAATACTACTCAACACATTCTATGAGGCAAACATCACCTTGATTCCCAAACCAGGAAAAGACCCAACAAGAAAAGAAAATTATAAACCAAAATCACTAATGAACTCTAAGGAAAGAAATAGCTGAAAATGTTAACAAATGGAAAAACATACCATGCTTATGGTTGGGAAGAGTCAACATTGTTAAAATGTCCATACTACCCAAAGCAATATATAATTCTAATGCAATCCCCATTAAAGCTCCACTGTCATATTTTAAAGATCT
>NW_003852539.1:1043830-1044987 GCF_000181295.1 Otolemur garnettii | reverse complement strand
CTACCATTAACTGATCTTTGACAAGCCAATTAAAAACATTGAGTGGGGAAAAGATTCCCTATTTAACAAATGGTGCTGGGCGAACTGGCTGGCAACCTGTAGAAGACTGAAACTAGACCCATACCTTTCACCATTAACTAAGATAGACTCTCACTGGATTAAAGATTTAAACTTAAGACATAAAACTATAAAAATACTAGAAGAAAGTGTAGGAAAAACACTTGACGAAATCGACCTGGGTGAAAATTTTATGAGGAGGACCCCTCGGGCAATTGAAGCAACATCAAAAATACACTTTTGGGACCTGATCAAACTTAAAAGCTTCTGCACAGCAAAGAACACAGTAAGTAAAGCAAGTAGACAGCCCTCAGAATGGGAGTAGATATTTGAAGGTTATCTCTCTGACAAAAGTTTAATAACCAGAATCCATAGAGAACTCAAACATATTAGCAAGAAAAGAACAAGTGATCCCACATCAGGCTGGGCACAAGACTTGCAAAGAAATTTCTCTAAAGAAGATAGACAATATATGAAAAAATGCTCACCATCCTTCATCATCAGAGAAATGCAAATCAAAACTAATTTGTGATATCACCTAACTCCAGTAAGATTAGCCCATATCACATAGATGATATATGAAAAAATGCTCACCATCTTTAATCATCAGAGAAATGCAAATCAAAACTAATTTGTGATATCACCTAACTCCAATAAGGTTAGCCCCTATCACAAAATCCCAAAACCAGAGATGCTGGTGTGGATGTGGAGAAAGGGAACACTTCTACACTCTACACTGCTGGTGGGAATGCAAACTAATACATTCCTTTTGGAATGACGTCTGGAGAACACTTAGAAAACTAAAAATAGACCTGCCATTTGATCCTACAATCCCTTTATTACGTATATACCCAGAAGACCAAAAATCATGTTACAACAAAGATATTTGTATCAGAATGTTTATTGCAGCCCAATTCATAATTGCTAGGTCATGGAAGAAGCCCAAGTGTCCATAAACCCATGAATGGATTAATAATTTGTGGTATATGTACACCATGGAATATTATGCAGCCCTAAAGAAAGATGGAGACTTTACCTCCTTCATGTTTACATGGATGGAGCTGGAAAATGTTCTTCTTAGCAAAGTATCTCAAGAATGG
>NW_003852539.1:1029105-1043452 GCF_000181295.1 Otolemur garnettii | reverse complement strand
AAAAAAAAAAAGAACATTTTCTACCAAAAAAAAGCTGCTGCTTTGTTCCATAGCTGTTGCTATGAAAACTGGTACTGTTACCTCGTTCATGTTACTCCCAGATAATCGTTCACAAGAGTGAATTTATTTATAATCTCATCAGAAATCTATTTTCTTAATTGGTCCTCTTTTCTTAGAAAGTATAGAATTTAACATAATTATAGAAAATTGAGGCAATAGAATTTTTTAATCATTCAAAGTCCTTCTTCTCAAAACTCATATAATCAACTATTAAGATTTAAGTATATTTCCCACTAGCCTTGTATCCTTAAGTTGATTTTAATGTAGTTGTAACCAGTTGGCACACATAACTTTGTAGCCTGCATTGTTCCTTTAAGTCAATATTGCTATGTGGTCTTCCTAACCTTCCCTTAAAATGGCTGCATAATAATCCATGCCATCTTTCTATTATTATTTATGTAACTTTTCTCCTGTTTTTCAACATTTAAGTTACTCTCAATTTTATGTTTATATAAACCAAAAAGCATGACAAAAATTTTCATAAAACATAGTCTATGTATTTTCAATTATTTCATAACTGGGATTTCTACATTATAGAAAAGGAACTTTTCGACAAATTGCTTTCCCAATGTTTCTTATGCCCCATGGCAATGTTTGACAGCACTGAGTGGTTTGCTCTAGCCTTGCACTCTACTTGGAACTCTGTAACAACAACTATCATATCCCCATGATTGCTTTTTTTCCTAGTTATAAACCCTGTAATTACTACAGTATCATATGCTAAGAAGTAACTGTTTTGACTTATGTATAAAATTTTCTAAAAGATGATACGAAACAACGCCATCTCAAACATCAAGTATATAATTAGAAATAACTCTAACTTCATAATCATATCCTTGAGTTGTACATCTTAAATTAAAGCTATGCTCAAAATTTGGGAGGCAAGGGGAAACATTTTATTTTATAATCTAAGTCATAAATAAACTTCTTGAAAGTTGAGTTTTTATAAACAGCATGCTGGGGGCTCCTATATCTTAGTAAAGAGGAACATATTGAAAAATATCAAAATATGAGAAATGAAATATAAGATAATGAAAGCTCAGTCTGTTCTCTGAATGATTAATTAAATATAATTTCATCAAAATAAGAACACAGTTTGCTTTTTGTACCAAAATAGGTAAATTGGGGGCATATTTCAGAAGTAATTAAGGGTGGCAAAACTTGTAGAACACATGTACAAGGATATTCTTTGCAATACTGTAGAGGCAGGAAAACTAGAAACAGAGTGAAAGATTGTCATTAAAAATGGTTGGATAAATGTGAATTTATGAATTTGTGAATTACATGAATTCTATAAAATATGATGCACAATTAAAAATATTCTTCATCTCTTACCACTTAGTTGGAGAGATTTCCATATGGTACTAATGCTAAATGTGAAAAGAAAAGTATAGAAAAGATTATATAATAAAGATAATAAACAAAAATACTATCTGAGTATATAATAGGGATCTTCAAAAAGTTCATGGAAAATATAAATTATGAAAAACTATGCATGAATTTTATAACTTTTTTGCACCAAAATAAATTCATACTAACTTGTTATAACATCTCTGAACAGGATCTAGCTGGAGGCACCAAGAAGGATAAAATATTAGTTTGAACAGAGCCCTTATCAGAGCAACATAAATTCTGCTAAAATAGAGACACAAACAAAATTTATGGTGAAGCTGGGGAAAGAAGAGTGAAATCACTGATGCTATATGAAAAAATTATAGGGACAATATCCCAAAGAAATCAGCAGTTTACAAATGGATAATTTGTTTTAACAAGCGACAATGTTGAAGATGAAGCCTGCTGCTCAGACCCTACACATCAATTTGCAAGAAATAAATTCATCTTTCTCATGCCCTAATTGAAGAGGACTGACAATTAGCAGCAGAAACAATAGCCAACATCATTGACATCTCAGTTGGTTCAGCTTACACCATTCTGATTGAAAAATTAAAGTTGAGTAAACTTTCTACTCACTGGGTATCAAAAATATTGCACTCACATCAGCCACAGACAAGAGTAGAGTTTACAAAGTAAAACTTAAATAAGTGGGATCAAGATCCTGAAGCATTTTTTCAAGGATTTGTTACAAGAAATGGAACATGGCTTTACCAGTACAATCCTGAAAACAAAGCATGATCAAAGTAAAGGCTACCAGGAGGTGAAAATGGTCCAGTCAAAGAAAAATGGACCAGTCGAGAGCAAAAGTGATGGCAACAATTTTTTTGGTATGCTTATGGTGTTTTGCTTGTTGACTTTTTGGAAGGCCAAGGAATGATAACTTGTGCTTATTATGAGAGTGTTTTAAGAAAGTTAGCCAAAGTTTTAGCAGAAAAACACCCAGGAAATCTTCACTGGAAAGTCCTTCTCCACTATGACAATGCCCTGCTCATTTCTCTCACCAAACAAAGGCTATTTTATGAGAATTTCAATGGGAACTCACTAGGCATTCACCTTAAATTCCTGATTTGGCTTCTTTTTACTTCCTACTCTAAAAATTCTTTAAAGGTTCACCCAGTTTTCACCAGTTAATGATGTAGAAAAAAGACTCTATTCATATAAGGACTCCCAGGACTCTCATTTCTTTATAAATGTACTAAATGTCTCTGATTATAACTTACAAGAGTATCTTGATCTTGATTGGAGCTTATTCAGAGAAATAAAGTTTATAATTTTATTTTTATCTTCTAAATCCATTTTTCCACAAACTCTATATATGATTATATCATTCATACAGATCACGTGTAAGTAGGAGGAAGGAGGGGAAAGTTTAGGAGAATGGATAAGAAAAGAAAAAACTCTATTATTACAGAAAATTCAGACAAATATTTAAGTAAAACTCGGTGAATGGGTAGTATAATAAGCAAGAAAAAAAAAACATACCCCCAAAACATGGTGGGAGAAGTCTAGTTCAGAGCTGCCCTTGAACAATTCCCTTATCATTTAAAGTTTACCAGTACTAGAGACTTTTCTATCTTTTGTATTTACTTGTATATAACATAGTATAATAGACACCGTAAGAGTTCTCACTTAAAATAAATAAACAAAATAAAAACTTATAAGATAAAGCCAAGAATAGTGGCTCATGCCTATAATTCCAGTACTTTGGGAGGCCACAGTGGGAGAATTGGTTAAGGCCAACAGTTTGAGATCAGCCTGAGTGACATGGCAAAACCCTATCTGCACGCACATACACACAAAAATTAGCTGGACACTGTAGCAGGCACCTGTAGTCCCAACTATCTGGGAGGCTGAGGCAAGAGGATCATTTGAGCCCAAGAGTTTAAGGTTGCTGTGAGCTATCATTGTGCCAATTGCACTCCAGCCTGAGCAACAGATTGAGAACCTATCTTAAAACAACAATGATGACAACAAAATCTTATAGATGAGATTAGACTGACCAAACAATATCATTTCAAAAATATCAAGCCAAATTTTCTCATAATTTTAAGACAAAACAGATGATATGAACACATTTTCTTTAAGTTACATTAGAAAGTATCATCAGAGCACAAACACAGCATTTAAGGTTCTTATAACTTGATGTTGATCCTAATTTCTTTCACCAATTGGCTAACTCACTAATACACAGAAATTGAAGAACTTGAGGTGTGTATATCAGTAAATTTCCTGTATATATTTTGTGGATTTGCTTAAATTAGAAGTTATCTTTATATGCCTTTCCTTAAAAACAGTCATATTTCTCAGACTTAACTCTTCTAGCCATTTTCAGCACTCTCTCCTGGCTCAGAAATTCTTTCATATAAGAGTATGTTTAGTTTTGTAAAAATTAAATGGTTGGACCATTTTGCATCCTTGCCAGCAATGAATGAGAGCTCCTCTGTCTCAACCGCATAAATGATCACATGAGACACAGATTGACAGTACAAGCTGGAAGAGGTGAGGCTAACCATAGATGTAGGATTGCCCCAAGCACTTCTCAGAGAGTCCTTTTATTGAGAAGATACATAATGAGTGGAAAGATTATTAAGCAAAGACATTCAGGAGCTGCATGCTCAGGGAAATGATCTCATAGGTGGCAAGAAGGGTATGCGCTCAAGGAAATGAGCTCCAAAGGTGGCAAGGAGGGTATGTACGCAAGGAAATGATCTCCAAAAAGACTACATGCAATTTTCTCCCACTAATCCTTCAAGGAGCTGCCATAAAATGCTTGATGTTTAACATCAGCCTTACTACTGCAGGACTAATCTTTGCTCCTCCAGGATTACTGACTTGCCTCCAACTGATAAGGGATTTCCAGGCTTGCCAGGAGAATGTCTTGTTCTGAGCAATTCCTCAGATGAGTTTTGAGATTGTTACTATTATAGTGAGTATGATGTTCAATCCTTTACATGTTACTGTAAATATGACCCTCAATCCTCTACAATCCTCTTGTGCCACATCCTTACAAGCATTTGATGTGGTCATTATTCTGTGCCCTGGCCTTTCTAATAGGCATTTAGTTGCCTGTTAGAAAGTAGCATGCAATGCCCTAATAACATCTTTCCATATACCTAGATGTCGTCTGCATATCTTCTTTGGTAAGGTGTCTCTTTAGGTCTTTGGTCTATTTTTTAATTGAGTTGTTTGTTTCCTTATTGTTGAGTTTTTGGTGTTGCTGTATATTTTGGAGAACAGTCATTTATCAGATGTGTTGTGTTTTTTGTTTGTTTGTTTTAGAGACAGAGTGTCACTTTATCGCCCTTAGTAGAGTGCTATGGCACCACAGCTCACAGCAACTGCCAACTCTTGGGCTTAAACAATTCTGTCTCAGCCTCCCAAGTAGCTGAGACTACAGGCACTCTCCACAATGCCTGGCTATTTTTTTTTTTTGCAGTTGCCACTGCTGTTTTAGCTGGCCAGGGCCAAGTTCGAACCCACCACCCTCAGTATATGAGGCCAGCACCCTACCCACTGAGCCACAGGCACTGCCCCAGATGTATTTTTTGAAAATATTTTCTCACAGTCTGTGGCTTGTCTTCTCTTTTTCTTGATAATGTCTTTAGCAGAACAGAAGTTTTGCATTTTAATGAAGTCCAGCTTATCAATTATGTCTTTCATAGACCATAACTTTGGTATTGTATTTATTAATAAAAAATCATTGTTATGCCCAAGGTCACTTACGTTTTTTTCTAGGGTTATCTTCTAGGAGTTTTATAGATTTGCATTTTACCACTTAGGTCTATGATCATTTTCTTTTAGTAGCTAGAATCTTGCTCTGTTGCTCCAGGTAGAGTATAACAGTGTCATCATAGCTCACAGCAACCTCAAATTTCTGGACTCCACTGATCCTTTTGCCTCAGCCTTCTCCTGAGTAGCTGGGACTACAGTCACCTGCCACCACCCCTAGCTAATTTTTTCCATGTTTTTGGCAGAGACAGTCTTGCCCTTGCTCAGACTAGTCTAGAACTCCTGACCTCAAATGATCTTCCCAGTTTGACCTCCCAGAGTGCTAGTATTACAAGGGTGAGGCACCACACACAGTCTTTGATCCATTATTATTTAGTTTTTGTGAAAAGTGTAAAGTCTAGATTCATCTTTTTTTCATGTGGATTTATAGTTGTTCCAGCACCATTTGTTGAAAAGATTGTATTGATCTCCTGTTTTCAGTTACATTGATTTCTGCTCTGATTGTTATTATTTATTTTTTCCTGCTTCTTTTGGACTTCATTTGCTCTTCTTTTCCTACTTTCCTAAAATACTTTCACAATATTTGCATCCAATGCTATAAATCTCTCTCTAAGCACTGTTTTCCCTGTATCCCACAAATTTTAGGGGTGTGTGTGTGTGTGTGTGTGGAGAGACAGAGTCTCACTTTATCGTCCTAGGTAGAGTGCCGTGACATCACACGGCTCACAGCAACCTCCAACTCTTGGGCTTAGGCGATTCTGTTGTCTCATCCCAAGTAGCTGGGACTATAGGCGCCCACCACAACACCCGGCTATTTTTTTCTTGCACTACAGCCAGAGCCATGTTTGAACCTGCCACCCTCGGTATATGGGGCCAGCGCCCTACCCACTGAGCCACAGGCACTGCACTTTAGGTTGTATTTTTATTTTCAATTACTTCAAAATATTTTTTAATCTCTATTGAGATTTTTTTTCTTTGACCCATATGTTATTTAGAAGCATGTTCCTTAATATCCAAGTATTTGGGGATTTTTCAGCTATCTTTTTGTTAGTGATTTCTATTTTAATTCCATTATGTTCCACAAACATTATATGATTTATCTTCTTTCAAACTTTTGAAGGTATGTTTTATAGTCCAGAACATGGTCTATCTTGGTCAGTGTTCTTTGTGAGCTTGAAAGGAATGTGTAATCTATTCTCATTGGATGAAATAGTGTACAGAAGACAATTACATCCAGTTTATTGGCAGTGCTATTGAGTTCAACTATGTCCTTGCTGATTTTCTGCTTACTGGAGCTTTCCATTTTGGAAAACAGGATGTTCAAGTCCCCAAGGATAATATTGCATTCATTTATTTCTTCTTGAAGTTCTATCAGTTTTTCCCTCATGGATTTTGACATTCTGTTGTTAGGCACATACATACTGAGGATTGTTACATCTTGACTTCAAGTATTGACCCATTTATCATTATGTAATGCTCCTTTTTATCCCTGACATCCTTTCCTTGCTCTGTATGGATATCTGCTCTGTATGAAATTAATATAGATACTCCTGCTTTTGTTTGATTAGTGTTAGCACAGTATTGACATCTTGCCTCCTTATTTTAATCTGTATGTATCTTTATATTTAAAGTGGGCTTCTTGTAGGCAACATACTGTTGGATCCTATATTTTTATTTCACTCTGACAATCCCTGTATTATAATTAGTGTATTTAGACCTTTCACATTTAAAATGATTATTAACATAGTTGAATTAATACTACCATATTAGTTGCTGTTTTCTATCTATTGCCTTTGGTTTTTGCTCCTATTTTTGTCTTCCACACTTTTTTACCTTTTGTCTTTTTAATTGGGCATTTCATATGATTCTGTTTTCTCTACTTTCTTAGCTTATCAATTATCCAGGAATTTATCCTTCTTTGCATTCTCTGTGCTTTCCAGATCTATAGTTTGATGTCTAACATTAATGTGGAAGAATTTTCAGTCATTATTGCTTGAAATATTGTTTCTGTTCCTTTCTTTCTGTCTTCTCCATTTTGTGTTACATATATTACACCTTTCATAGTTGTCTCACAGTTCTTGAATATTGTGTTCTAGTATTTTTCAGTCTTTTCATTTCTTTGCTTTTCAGTTTTAGAAGTTTCTATTGTCACATCCTCAAGCTCAGAGATTCTTCCTTCAGCCATGTTAAGTCTACTCATGAGCCCATCAAAGGCATTCTTTGGTTCTGCTATAGAGTTTTTATCTCTAACATTTTTTTGTATTCTTTCTTAGAATTTTCATCATTCTACTTAAATTGTCCATCTTCTTGTTTTTCCATTAAAACCCTTAGCATCTTGATCATAGTTTTAAAAACTATTCCTAAGGCTGGTTGTGATGACTTACACTTGTAATCCTAGCATTCTGGGAGGTAGAGACTGGTAGATTGCTTGAGCTCAGGAGTTCAAGATCAGCCTAAGAGTGAGACCCCATCTCTACTAAAAATAGAAAAAGGAGCTGCACATAATGGCACTTTCTTGTAGTCCTAGCTACTCAGGAAGCTGAGGCAAGAGGATCACTTGAGCCCAGGAATTTGAGGTTGCTGTGAGCTATATCCTGATGCCATGGCACTCAGGATGACTGAATGAGACTTGGTCTTTAAAAAAATTGATCCAATTGTACATTCTCTATGAGAGTCATACTTTGACTTCAAAGATACAAATAGGTTGAAAGCCAATAGATAGAAAAAGATACACTATGCCAACCATAGTGAACAACAAAAGAGAACTGAAGTGGTTATACTAATGACACCCTTTAAGGAAAAAAATTATGAGAGACAAAGAAAGATAAATATTTAATAAGGGTAAATTAGTCAATTCACCAAGGTGACATAATAATTATATACATATTTGCATCTAATAACATATCCCCAAAACACATGAAGCAAAAACTGACAGAACTAAAGGTAGAAATGGACAATTAAAAATAATAGTGGTAGACTTCAATGTTCTACTTTAAATAGTAGGAAAACTAGACTAAAGCTCAAAAAAGATTGAGAGAACTTAAACAAATCAATAAACCAGCTTGTCCTAACAGACACTCTCTGCACAAAAACAGAGAAAATTTTTCTAAGTACACATTCTGTAGGATTGGCCATAAATATTAAGCCATGTTTAAATCCTTAATAAATTTATTTTTTTTTCTTTTTTTTTTTTTTTTAATGGGAACTTTTTACCTTAATGCACTTCTGGGGTACAGTGTGGGGTTTTCACATGCAATCTGAAATACTTCCATCAAACTGGTCAACACAGCCTTCATGTCATTTCCTCAGTTATTGCTTTAAAACATTCACATTCTACTCTTAGAAAGATTCACCTGTACCCCTATAAGGTAAACCTCAGAAGTGATCCCTCCAAACCCCCTCCCTCCACCCATTCCCCCCTCCCTTCTCCCTCCCCCCTCCCCATATTCTTAGGCTAAATCCTTAATAAATTTAAAAGGATTTAAGTCATGAAAAATATATTCTCTGATACAATGTAATGAAATTAGATATAATAACAGAAGGAAATTTGGGGAAAACACAAATATGTAGAAATTAAACAACACACTCCTAAATAACCAATGGATCGAAGAAGAAATAACAAGATAAATTAGAAAATACTTTGAGATGAATGAAAAAACACAACATACCAAAACTTATGGATTACAGCCAAAGCAGTGCATAGAGGGAAAAATCATAGCTATAAACACATATACATTTAAAAATTTCAAATCAATAGTTGGAGTTTTCACCTATGAAACCAAAAAAGGTCATACTAAACTCAAGGCAAACAGAAGTAATAAACAGAAGTGAATAAATAAGGAATAAAAAAAAATTAGAGAAAACTGATGAAGCCAAAACTTTGTTTTTTGAAAAGATAAAGAAAATCGATAAACCTTCAGTGATAAACCAACAGTGAACACATTTTTTGATTTCCCCATATGCCTGCCAACACTTGCCATCATTTTTTTTTATAATAGCCATACCAATAGTTATAAAGGTGATACCTCATTGTGGATTTAATTTGCATTTCCCTGATGACAAGTGGTATAAACACCTTTTCATATACTTGTTGGGTCATTCATACCCTCTTTTTGGGGGGAATGTCTATTCAATACTGTACCCATTTTTTAAATCAGATTGTTTGTATTTTGATTGTTTGTTCTTTTGTTTTGCTATTGAGTTGTAGGAGTTTCTTATGTATTTGAGATATTGATTCCTATCAAATGTCTGATTTACAAATATTTTCTCCCATTCCATACATTAGCTTTTCACTATGTTGATTGTTTCCTTTGCTGCACAGAATGTTGTCATGATCTTTTAGTGTCATATCCAAGAAATCACTGCCAAGACCTATCTCAAGATTTTCCCTATATTTTCCTGTAAGAGTTTTAGTGTAAGAACTTATGTTCAAGTCTTTAATCCATTTTCAGTTAATTTTTGTGTGTATTATAAGGTAATTTCATCCTTTTGCATGTGGATATCCTGTTTTCTCACCATCACTTGTTGAAGGAATTATCCTTTCCTTATTGTGTATTTTTATCACCCTCATCAAAGAGCAGGTGAGTGTACATACACAGGTTTATTTCTGGGATTTCTATCCTATTTCATTGGTCTATATGTCTTTATGCCAGTACCGTTCAATTTTAATTACTGTATATTTATAATACTTTTGAAATCAGGAATTGTAAGGCCTCCAGCTTTGAACTTCTTTCAAGATTACTTTTACCTATTTGTGATATTTTGTGGTTCCATATCTTAATATTTTTTTCTCTTTCTTTAAAAAATCCATTGTAATCTTAATGCTGCCTCTATGAAAAATAATTTGGAGTTTCCTCAAAAAATTAAAAATAGAAGTATCATGTAATTTAGAATGTCACTCCTGTGTATATATCCAAAAGAATTGAGGTCACAATCTTTAAAAAAAAAAAATCTGTACTCTCATGTTCATTGAAACATTACTTACAATAGCCAAGATATGGAAATACTAAAATGTCCACAAATCAATGAATCGATAAAGAAAAGGAAGTATATTCATACAATGGATATTCTTTAGCCTTTTAAGAAAAGGAAATTCTGCATAGATGATCCTGGAGGACACTACGCTAGCTGAAATAGACAGTCACACAAGGACAAATACTACATGATACCACTTATATGAAGTATCTAAAATAGTCAAACTCAGAAGCAGAGAGTAGAATGGTGGTTGCCAGGGACTGGGAGAAGGGGAAATGGGGAGTTGGTGTTCAATGGGTGTAACATTTTAATAATGCAAGAAGAATAAAATATATCTGCTGTACAACAGTGTGCCTGCAGTTGACAATACTGTATTGTACACTTAAAATAATGTTAAGAGGGTAGATCTCATGTCAAAAGTTGTCACCACAGAGAAAGAGGGGAGGATCTTTTGGAAGTGAGGATATGCTTATTACCTTGATTGTGGTGATAGTTTTATGGGTGTATGCATATGTTCAAATCCATAAAATTTGTATATATTATATGTGCCAACTTTTTAACAGCAAATACATTTCAATAAGGCCATCAAAATATAAATAAATAAACTGAATTGGACCAGAAAAAACATTGACATATCTTTAACTATACTCACTAAGAACAAAAGAGAGAAATCTCAAGTTACTGCAACAGGAATGAAAGAGAAAAATATTACTACCAACCTCACAGAAATAAAAAGATTATAAGGGAATACTATAAACTATTATAGGTCAAGAAATTAGATAACCTGAGAGAAACAGACAAATCCCTAGGAAAACACAAATTACCAAAACAGATTCAATAATAAACAAGTAAAGCAATTGAATTAATAATAATATTAATAATTCTCACAAAGACTTAACTTGTGATACACAAAACTTTTAATTGAGAATTAATACCAATATTTCACGAACCATTACAAAAAAAAATGATGAAATACTTTCCAACTCATTCTCCAGGCCAGTATTACCCTGATGCACAAACCAAACAAAAATTTTACAAAATTCAGACCAATGTGCCTTACAAATATAAACACAGAATTCCTAACATAACACTAACAAACCAAATCCACAACATATTAAAAGTATTATACACCAAGACCAAGAGAGGTTTATCACAGCAATGATAGTTGGTCCAACATATAAAAATCAATCAATGTCATGCACCATATTGATAGATTAAGGGACAAAAACCTATGATCTTCTCAACAGATGCAGAAAAAGCATTGACAAAACTCAACACCCTTTCATGATTTAAGAAACAAAACACTCAACAAAATAGGAATAAAAGGGAACTTCCTCATTCTGATAAAGGACAACTATAAAAATTCCACAACTAACAGCATACTTAATGGCAAATGATGAAAAATCTTCTTCCTAAGAACAAGACAAGGATGTCCATTCTAACCACTTCTACTAAGCATTTCACTGGAGTTTCTACCCATGGCAATAGTCAATAAAAAGAATTTAAAACATCCAGATTGGAAAAGACATAAAACTATCTGTATTCATAGATTACATGATATTCTATATAGAAAATCTTAAGGAAGCCATGGAAAATCTATTAGAGCAAATTAACAAGTTCAGCAAGATTGTAGGATAAAGATAAAAACATTAAAATCAATTTTCCTTCCACATACCAGCAAAAAAAACCCAAAAATAAAATTAAGAAAACAATTATTTTCATAATAACACCAAAAAGAATAACATAATTAAGAATAAATTTAGCAAAAGCTGTATAGACTTCTAAAAATATCATTGAAGCTGGGTGTGGTGGCTCATGCCTATAACCCTAACACTCTCAGAGGTTGAAGTGAGTGGTTCCCTCAAGCTCAGGGGTTCAAGACCAGTCTGAGCAAAAGTGAGACCCTACCTCTACTAAAAATAGAACAAAAAAATAGCCAGGTGTGTGGCAAGTGCCTGTAGTACCAGCAACTGGGAGGCTGAGGCAGGAGAATTGCTTGAATCCAAGAATTTGAGGTTGATGTGCGTTGGGCTGAAACCACAACACTCTAGCCCAGGCAACAGAATGAGAGACTCTGTCTCAAAAAATAATAAATAAGTAAATGAAAGTAATTAAAGATCTAAATAAATGGAGTGATATCCCATGTTGCAAGGATATTCCATGTTAATATTATCAAGATGGAAAAACTCCCCAAATTGATCTACAGATTTAATGCCATCCCTACCTCCCAAATTCCACTTGCCTTTTTTGAAGACATTGACATGCTGATCTTAAATTCATAGGGAATTATTATACAAGGGACCCAGACTAGCCAAACAAACCTGAAAGAAAAAAGCAAAGTCAGAGGACTCAACACATTCTGCACAACTACAGTAATTAAAACAGTGTAGTACTGGCATAAGGTCAGACATATAGATGAAAGGGATAGAAATAAAGAGAAAAAGAGGGCTGGGAATGGGGAGTGACTGCTAATGGGAACAGGGTTTCTTTTCGGAATTAGATGATGGAGATTAGATAATGGTTGCACAACTTTGAGAATGCACTTAAAAACCCACTGAACTGTACTCTTCTAAAGGGAAAATTTTATGGTATATGAATTATATCCCAGTTTTAAAATGAATAAGTTTCATAGGTCTGCAACTATAGTTTGCAAAATAAAAAGTGTCCTACAGATAGATGGTGCTGATGGGAGCACAAAGCTGTGGGTGTTCTTACTGCTTTGGAACCGTAGACTTAACAGTAGTGAGGATGGTTACTTTTATGTTATGTTTTTTACCACAATGAAAATAAAATTTAAAAATAAGTAAATGAACCAAAAAAGTGAATATTAGTAAAGTCAATGAATAAAAGGTCAACAAATAAATAACTATGTTTCTTTATACTAGCAACAAACTATTAGAAAATAAAATATTTGAAATAATCCTATTTACAATGGCATCTCAAAACAAGTCAATCTGGAACAAACTAAATCCAAAATAGACATATAAGACCTCAGCCCTAAAATCTAAAAATGTTGCTAAAAGAAATTAAAGGAGACATAAATAAATGGAGGAATATAATACATTAATGATCAGAAGATTCAATATTTCTAACATGTCCACCCTCCTCCTATAGACCCAAAGCAATCCCAATAAATTGATAAGCAGGCTAAAATTATTATGAAAATGCAAAGTCAAGGCAATTTTGAAGACTGAGAAGAGCTCAAGGACTTACCCTATCAGATAGTGAGACTAACTATAAAGGTACAGTAATTATGACATTATAGGATTGGGAAAAGCATGGACAAATAGACTAGATAAAAAGCTCCACAAACAGATTCATACCTGCATGGGCATTAAATTGAAGACAAAGGGGCCAATGCCACCTAATACAGAGAAGTCTGTCTTTCTAGAAAATAACTTAGGAAAAGATCATTATGACTGAAAGGTTGATACATTGGACTATATTAAAATTAATATCATTCATTCCTCAAAAGATGCCATTAACAGAATGAAAATGGAAGCTGCAGAATGGGAGATGTTTACTAAACATTGAACGGGCAAAGAGCTCACATCCCATAATATCTTAAGGACTCCTACAAATTAAGACAACATCACAGAAAAATGGGCAAGAGACATGAATAGGCACTTTGGAAATAGAACAACCAAGGGGTCCCAATAAACCTATAAAAAGATAGGCAACTGTGTTAGTCATCTGAGAAATGTAAATTAAACCCCTCATGAGTTATAACTACATGTGCATCAGTATAGCCAACATTAAAAGGACTGACATGACTGAATATTGGCAAATATTTGAAGAAACTAGAACTCTGCTAGTGGGTGTGTGAATTGGTGTGATCACTTTAGAAAATGGTTTAGCGGTATCTGGTAAAGTTGAACATTTATATACGCTAGCACCCAATAATCCCATCCCCAGGAATATATCCAAGAGAATTATGTACGTATGTGCACAAAAAGAGAAGAAATCTATAGCATCATTGTCATCACCCCAAGTTGGCAAAAATCAAGTGTCAATTAATAATAGAATAAATAAATAAATGGTGATAAAGTCCTACAATGGAATAATATACAATGATGAAAAAGAGCAAAATATATGTGACAGCATAAACAAATGTCACAGGCATAATGTTGTACCTAATAAGTCAGACACACGGCTCCGCACCTGTAGCTCAGCAGCTAGGGCACCAGCC
>NW_003852539.1:1023546-1028905 GCF_000181295.1 Otolemur garnettii | reverse complement strand
AAAAAAAAAAAAAAAAAAAAGAAGTCAGACACACACACAAAAAAAATAGACTGTGTGATTCCCTGTCTTGGAATTTCAAAACCAGTCAAAGCCTTCCAAGGTGTTTGAAAGCGGAACAGCAGTTGCCTTTGGGGTGAGGGTTTAGGTAGGGTCTGGCACAAGCTGTAAGAGATGTGGAGTGATCAGAATGTTCTGCTTCTTGACCTGGATGGTGGCCACACAGGGGTATTTACTTTGAGAGAAGATGCTGAGCTATACACTTATGACTTGGGCTCTTTCAGGTGGTATGTTATGCTTAAAAAATTAGAGACATCTGCCTATAGTCCCAGCTACTCGGGAGGCTGAGGCAAGAGAATTGCCTAGGCCCAGGAGTTGGAGGTTGCTGTGAGCAGTGTGACACCACAGCACTCTACCGAGGGTGATAAAATGAGACTCTGTCTCTACAAAAAAAAAAAAAATTAGAGACATCTGACAATAAAGGCATCTTCAGGCTAAGTCTCTCCCCACAGTGTGACCTGGTAGCCACATGGGTACATTCTTGGGTCTAGAGAAACTCACTGACCAGCTCCTCAAAACCCAGAGATTCAAATGCTCATGTTGGACTTAGGGTCTTTGCCCCAAGTCTGCTGCTGTCCAGCATGCCCCACAGCTACCTGCAAGAGCAGGAAAGGGGCTCCAGATTGGAGTCCTTCCACACCTTTCCTTTCCTTGACCCCCAGGCACTCTGAGTATATATGTCCTCTTGCCTCTTGAATCCCGCCTCCTTTAATCCTACAACCACACATGATTTGCCCTAAAACATTTGAACATTTTAGCCTGTAAGCCTGAAAAATCTCACCCATTAATAAGGAAAGATTATCACATAGCATAACAGAACCCACTCCTCACCTTTAAAAAAAAAATGGGAGGGCATCCTGCATTTGAATCCCATTTTGGTGACTTGCTAACTTGGGTGGGGGGCTTGGGTAAATTACTTAACCTCTCTGAGGTTAAGAATTAAAAATAGTACCTGATTTCCAGGTTTATTTCAAAGATAAGAGATAATGTGTAATGTTAAGAGATAATATGTAATATGTGTAAATACTGATCACATAGTTTGATCAGTATTTTTCTCAATAATTTCTCAATTTTTCTCAATAATTTCATTTTTGGTTAAAAAAAATCAAAAGCAGAAACAAAAAGTACAACTTTTCCAAAACTTGGTCTTATCCTGGATTTTGATGTTAACTCTTTATTGTCAAGGTAAGGAAACTATGCCATATCTTGAAAAGCCATGAAAACAGTGGATAAGAAGGAAATGGAGGCACCACCTGGCCAATCTTCCAGGCAAAGAAGGACCCTCTGCAGGTCCACCTCCAGGACCACTTGCTTCCATTCTCCTCCTTACAGGAAACTCACTCCTTCACAGTGCAGCTCACCCAGCTTAATGAATATGTATTAATTCATTCAAAGACTATTTATGGACGTGTGGTTTATGCCAGACACTGTCCACTGTTATGGATGGCTTTGGGCTCTCTGGGTCTGGCAGGTGTTTAAAGCTAAACCTTCCTTTCGTGGGTGCTTCTGTGGTTTCCTCAGAGGTGGCCACCACCAGTCACTGAGTGACACTGTTGGTCAAGCATCCCTAGCATGTGCTTGCCCCTTCCAGTGGCCTTCTCAGGTGGGACTTACTGTGTGATTCCACCCAAGGCTTCTTGTGCATGTGACCCAAAGCTGGTCCATGCAAAACACTTCACCATCTTTTACCCTGACCTGGGGTAGGTGACTCTACCAACACACCTCCTCTCTCCACTCGTACATAGGCAGCTAGCTAGTCTGCCCCTTCCCCTTTGGAGTTCTTAAATAGGAATTAAACCCCGGTCCCTTGTCCCTCCCCCCATCAAACAGCAGAAACATACATTCAGTTTCTTTCATCATAGAGAACAAATAGAGAATAACCCTTCTTTCTTGACTTAAAGAAAATGAAGAATTACCCCTCTGGTAGCATCTTAGGATAAAGAGTGGTGGGAGCATTCTGCCCTGAGTGTAGGCCGTAGGAAGGGCCAATGTTGTAGAGACTAAATATCATAATAAAACCAACTAAATGTTGGCCTGATTTTATTATCAACATGCTCTGGCAATGCTAAACAGTGTCTGTGATAAAATACTTCCATTAGGACAGACCATTCCTACCACACCCTCTGGTTCAACACTGTCCCCACCTTCTCCCCTCTGTGTTGGGGTCAGGGGACACAGAGCACACCTACAACTTTCTCTGAATGGCCTCCCTATCAGTGGTTATACAGCCTGGCCTTTTAGTGTCCTTGATGTTAGTGGGGGCATTAAGCATCATTGAACCAATTTCTTTAAATCACCTTTGAAAATTAAACATCTTGAACCGGCCCCTCGCTGTGAAATGTATCTTGGTGGATCACTTTGAACTTCCAATTTAACAGGCTGTTGCCCTCACAACAAGTTTAAATATGCTTTCCTATAACTCCTGTCCCCATCC
Source organism: Otolemur garnettii (assembly GCF_000181295.1). Classification (NCBI taxonomy): domain Eukaryota; kingdom Metazoa; phylum Chordata; class Mammalia; order Primates; family Galagidae; genus Otolemur; species Otolemur garnettii. The sequence goes on along the minus strand of NW_003852539.1, from coordinate 1,026,414 downwards.
TGGAGGAGATAATGTTGCCTAGGGACAGGAACATTCTGGCTAAGGGTTTGGCACACAGCAGGTGCCTGATAAGTCCTAATCACCTCCCCAACCCCATCCCAGGACTCAAGGGAATGATGGTAATTGTTGCCCTGACTTCTTCTTGGGAGTCATCCAAACAAGTCTCACCCGTCCACCCATCTGCCTGCTCTACCCACAGAAGGGCCTTTCATTCTTTCCTACCTATATAAACATCCCCTATTATTCTATCTTTAATCTTTTGACTTTAAAACCCCTTAAAATCAAGAGTTCTCATAGAAGAGTTGGAAACATAAAGAAAGAAAGAAAATAAAACACATATCTCATACAAAGAGATAAAGACAACTAATAACATTTGTGGATACTATTTTCCTATGTATTTCTATGTATTCATCTATACAGATATAGACAAACACATGCACGCACATACCTCATTAGGATCAAATGGTGCACAGAATCAGATATTCCATTCTTTCCATGTAGCTCTGCTCTTTTTGCTCCCTCTGTACCTCTTCAATGCTGGTTGATCTCCCCTCCCTCCTAACACTGGGATGCACTTGGTTCCATTTCTTGCAGTGACATTTCACCATGTAATGCTTTACCATTTTCAATCAGTTTTTCCTCAAATATGTGTGTTTTATTACAAAAGTGATGCACACTTATAATAAATCCAAACATCACAGACATATGTCTAAAGCAAAAAGCAAAAACTTCTTCACCCACCTTCCGCCAACTCCATGGCCTGGATTTGCAGTCAGCAATACACAGTGCATCCTTCACATTTTTCTCTGCACATAATAACATGTGGGTCTACATGAAACATAGACATGCACATTTTGTCTGCAAAAATGGAACCACTCTATGTATATTATTCTCAAACCTGCTATTTTACTTAACACGGTTTGGACATATTCTGCACTAGTACACACAGATCTACTTTATTAGTTTCAATAATTACATGATATTCCATGTATCTATTGTATACATGAGACATAATTTTTTAAACTTGCTCCCTCTTGATGGCTATTTTAAAACTTTCTGATCATTTGCTGTCACTGACAACATCTCCACAAAGGTCCTCATAGATAAGTATCCAAGCACATTGGACAATGCATCTGCAGGATACATTTTTAGAAGTACAGTTGCTGGGCCACATAGCATGCACATCATAAAAAGTGACAATGCTGCCAAATTTCCCTCTAAGAAGCTTACAACAGTTTACACTCCTGACAACAGTACATGAGGGGACAGCAGTTTTCCCACACGTTCCCCAACACTGGATGAAATCACTCTTTAATATTAGTGACTCAGATTGGTAGCTTTGCTGTCATTGTTGTTCAGTTAGTGAGGGGACAGAGACTGCTAGTTCTCCTCCATCCAATTCCCCTCTGCCCTACAAACACACTTCTTAACTGGCCGTATGTCCACTCAGCTGAAGGGACATTCCCCAGAGTCTCTTGAAGTTGGGAGTTTGTAGCCAAGTGACTAGAACCCAGCCACATAGGGGCTTTACCTAACAAATGCAAACAACATGACCTAATTCATCATACCCTCAATTAACCTGAAACAATACAAATTAAAAACAAACAGAAGTGATCACTATTAACAAATTTTTAAAAAATAAAACAAAATCCAGCCATATACATGGCCAGGTGTAAATGTAGGAGAAGCGGGAATGGCTAGATAGACTACTGGATGTAGAAGGCCATGTGCCAGCTGTGGGGGATGACAGGAGAGCTGAACCTTGAGGATTTAGAGATCTCAGATCCCCAACACTTCAGAATCAACACTCACTCTGAGCTGTCTACTTAAATTTTTACATGAGAAGGGAAAAAACATCTTCCTTTTTAAGTTGCTGTATTGTGTGAACTTTCTTTATTACCACCCCCAAACTTGTATCCTGACTAATAGAGGTGAGAACTGGGAAGACATTTTTAAATATGCCTACATTGGCTCCCCCCACACATACTCCTGTCCACAACCCCTACTGTCTCTTCTCACATGGGTTTAAGTTCCTTCACAGGCAGACATTATCTCACCAGATGTTTACTGGTTGATAACAGTGTTCTGGCCATGCACACTGGGGAGAAGCCACCTTATACACCTGCAGTACTCCTAGGAATGATCCATGTCCCAGATACCATCCCATACTGCACCAAAACCAAAGAATGAGAAAACTGCATCCAAAATTTTCAGCACTGCAATCATTGCACTTTTTTTAAATTAAATCATAGCTGTGTACATTAATGCAATCATAGAATACAGTGTGGTATTTTCATATACAATTTGAAATACTCTCATCAAACTGATTAACATAACCTTCATGTCATTTTCTTAATTATTGTGTTAAGATGTTTATATCCTACTTTTAGAAAGATTCACTTGTACCCCTGTAAGATAAACCATAGAGATAATCCCACCAATCACTCTCCCTCCACCCATCCACCCTTCTCCCCTCCCCTATTCTTAAACTATAATTAGGTCATAGCTTTCCCATGAAAGCTATAAATTAGTTTCATAATAGGGCTGAGTACATTGGATACTTTTTCTTCCATTCTGGAGATACTTTGCTAAGAAGAACATTTTCCAGCTCCATCCATGTAAACATGAAGGAGGTAAAGTCTCCATCTTTTCTAGGGCTGCATAATATTCCATGGTGTACATATACCACAAATTATTGATCCATTTGTGGGTCAATGGGCACTTGGGCTTCTTCCATGACCTAGCAATTATGAATTGGGCTGCAATAAACATCCTGATACAAATATCTTTGTTGCAATGTGATTTTTGGTCTTCTGGGTATATACGTAATAAAGGGATTGTAGGATCAAATGGCAGGTCTATTTTTAG
>NW_003852539.1:990763-1007479 GCF_000181295.1 Otolemur garnettii | reverse complement strand
GCCTCCTTCTGGACGGGAGCTTCTGTAAAAAGCTGGCTGCAGTTCGCCATCTTGGCTCCGCCCCCGTATTCTATTAATCTTATTTGCAATCCAAATTCTGAATTCTATTTCTGACATCTCAGACATCTGTTTATGAATGGGATCTTCAGTTATATCTGCCACATCATTTCTTGGGGGGGGGCAGTTGATCTACTCTGGTTATTCATATTACCAGAGCTTTTCTGCTGATTCTGCCCCATAATTATTTTATCCCATTTGGCTCTTCCTCTTGAGCTTTGTCAAGAACCCATACAGTGCTATGGCCTGAGAGACTGGGGACCTGCTTGGTGTGGTGGGGCTAAGTGGCTCTGTCTTATTTTTAGCTGGTCTCTGTCCTACCCTAGTGAATCAGTTACTCTTGGTTGAAGTCTCAGAGAACTTCCCAAGTCTGCTCCGCCAAAATGCCAGCTTCCTCTGGTTGCCCAGGGAGACAGGGCATGTCTGTCCAGAATGGCCTCAGGAGTGTATGGCTGCTCTGCAACTCAGGATACCACAGGTCCTGTATGTTTCCCTCTCAGCTGAGTGTCCTCCTCACTTCTGTGCCACAGAATCAGCACAGACCAGCACCAGCCCTTTCCCCCTCCACTCCTCTCAAGAAAATGCCCAAGAATCTGAATTCCATGGGTGACAGACCTCCTGACCTTGGGGTGAGAATGGAGAGGAGTCCTGGGAATTCAAAGTTGCAGGTAGAGAATATACACAGTTTTATATAGTTCTACACAGTTTTATGCCTGGCAGGAGAGTGCCATGGCCCACTAGAAGGGGTAGGAGGTCCAGTTGTTAGAGGGTCTCTCCTGAGGGATAGAGTGGGAGGATGTTTGAACTCTGCTTGCTTGTTTGTTTGGAGTAACCTGCAAGCCCTTCTTGTAGGGGAGGGGACTCCCACCTGCTTGGTGGTGGATTTTGTACCTTTTGATTGTATTTTAGGGGTTGCAGCTCACCTCAGCAAAGTTGTTGTGCATTCTTCAATCTTCTCTCTTGGCTCAGCTCCAAACAATTGGCTTACTTGCTAAACTTCTGTCCTTTAAGTCTCCTTCTGGACAGGAGCCTCTGTGGAAAGTTGTCTGCTGTCCACCATCTTACCTCCACCCCTCTAGAAATCTCGCACTTTTTAAATTCTAAAAACTTTGAGTATGATTTCTCAGAGCTATGTACTTTTGAAGAAGTTAAATATTCAATAGACCATGATCACCAATACAAGTCTTTCATCTACGTTTTGGCCATTCATATAGTTTCTAAGAAAAGTGGTTAGGGAGAGTTGGAAGAGAATGAAAGCAACAATAACCATATCTATTGGTGCATGGAGTCATTTGTGAGATGATTCTTCTAAGTTGTAGGTCTCCTCATCTGCCAGACACACCAGCTGAGATAGAAGATGCACAAAATTTGGGGGAAATAGCTTGGAACCCTCTGAAGCCCAAATGGGTCTAAGTCACAGCTCTAGATGGTAAATGGCAAGAAGGGCTTGAGTTAGAGGAAGCATCCAGGGTGAGTTTGGAAAAGGGTATTTTACTAAAGCCTTAGGGGAAAATCAGGACTGGATGAGTCATAACAGTTACAAAGTTGGTGCAAATTGTTGTGAGGTAAATTTCATCTCTCTCTGACATTTTCTGATAACATACAGACTGCCTTATAATGTAGTGAATTTGCTGGAAGTATTTAAAGGAGACCTGTATGATCATCTTCAGAGAGACCATACAAAGGCTTGCCTCCTTTATAAATGTCAGATCATGTAATTTTTCCCCCTTGTAATTATAGATTTCCACCTCCCTATGCATTACCCAGTGACCCTTACTCTTGACTAAGGCATTATGAAGGTCATGGATTGGAAACTAAATCCCCAAATTCATATGTTGATTGGAGACAAGGTCGTTGGGAGGTAACTAGAATGAGATAAGGTCATCAGAGTGGGGCCCCATGATAGGATTGGTAGCTTTATAAAGAGAGGACAAGAGACTGTAGCAAAAATGCTCCTCCCCTCTCACCATGTCATATCCTCCACCATGTTTTGGCATAGCAAGGAAGCCTGGTCCTGATGCAGCTGTCATGCTTTTGGACTTCTCAGACTCCAGAGCTGTCAGTCAAATAATTTTTTCTTTTGTTATAAATTACCCAGTCTGTGGCATTCTGTTATAGCAACAGAAAATAGATGAAGAGGGTATTCTTTTCTTTTCTAATATGTCTCTAAGCCTCCTGGAATTTCCACAAGCTAATGCTCATCATACAGAGATGCTTTGGTGTCAGACATAAGGTCTTGCAATGATCATGAGCATTTAGAAAGATAGATAATTTTAAAAATCAATGATATCTCTCAGATCTCTATTGCCTAAGCAATTTAGACTCTTCTCCTCTAAACTTATCCAGAAAAATACTTGGCTAGCATTACAGAAGAGTGTTTGTTATTTTGCTTTGTGGCCAATAATAATAATTTTAACTGGGGTCAGTATATCCCACACATAAGGAAGACCCTGGAAGTAATCCCTGATTATAGCATATCTGGTGAGTAATCATGACCTTTATAAAATAAGCACATCTCTTCAAAAGCTAACTATGGTACATTTGGGGGTTTCTTTTTATCTCCCTCACCCTACCTCCATGCACCAAGATCCTTTCCTCAGTAATAACTATACTTTAACCTCATTCTGTATTCACTAAAATACCAGTAAGTCACAAAAAGTAAACCCAAAACAGACCCTTCCTTTGGAAGGACAAAACATACTTTTGGTGACTCAAAGTCAGTTGACAAAAACAGAAATGGACAAAAAGCTTTACCAATATGAGTTGTGATAGCTCATATTCATCAGTTTTTCTCTATCCAGTGGCTGTGGATAGAGAAACCTCATCCACACCTTCTGAAGGAAATCCTGTAATTGAATCATTGAATCATTAAATTCTATTGTATCATCTTTAAGTTGAAGAAACAGAACCAGAGAAGTTGGGTGATTTTGTAAAGTTGCACAGCCCTTACATGGTGGAGCATGATGGAATGAGGCACAGAGTACAGACCTCATGTGTCCCTGTTTGCTGCTCCTCCCCTATCATCATGCTACAGATAAATGCATTTTCTCTGGTGCATCTGTAGTTTCTTAGTAAAGGAAACTAAAACAACTGCCTTCTGCTTTGTGCTTCCTGGAATCTTAACAAATTTTGGTGAAATGATCTCCAGCAAAAGCCTTAGGTTCTGTTATGGCAGTCATTTAAATATCACACATTTCAATTCCTGTTGATTTTATATTACATGCCTACATAGAATAAAGAATGCATGCTAAATAGAAGAATTAGAAAATTTGGCAAAGAACTACCATGGATACATTAAGATTATGTAACATCACATCAAAAGTGTGGAAGTGAATATATAGAGGGTAAGGAGAAAAACTTCCAGTAATCAGATATTCTCAGTAGCAAGTTGGTAAATGTTTAACAACAGATGGGGAGAGGAGAAAGAGAAGGTCTGGCTTGTGGTATTTGCCAATTTTCATGGTGTAAATGATGGCTGATCTCAAGCTATCATGACATTGATGAATACAGAATTTGTAAAAGAGGTAGACAGCTCTCACAAGTACACAAGTATGAGTCAGCTCCAGCACAACCAATGGATGTCACCCAGTTAAAGCTTGTGCTTCCTTATCCATTTGTGAGGCAGGACAATTAAGCTCACAAACTCATCCTACAAAAAGTGCTACATACATCATTGATGAATATCACTACAGTCACCTTCAAAGTCCTCCCTCTGGGAAGCTATGCACCTATGCCAGCACCTAGTCCACCCTTCAAAATAATCTTGGAACTCTTTTTCTGGAATGGGCATCAGAGATGTTGTCTTATGCTTATGCGTATTCTTTCTTTCACATATCAAGTGCCTACCATAAGCCAGGCATTGGCTACCTGCTGGGATAAATAGGAAGAAAAAGAAGACTTGGTCCTCATCTTCTTGGAGATCACAGTCTACTGAGGAGATAGGCATTTAATCATAAAAGGATGAAAAAATATAAAAGCATAACTGTGATAAACATTAAGGAGTGGGAGTATATGGTGCTATGGGAGTATATGGAGTTCATGAACATAGAAGATAGACACAGTCCTTTCCTGAGGGTGTGATCACTGAGCTGAGATCTGGAGGAGCTCTGGAGTATCATAAAGCAGAGAGGAAAGAAAAGTGATCAAGCCATAAGCCAGAGCATATGCAAAGGCCCTGTGGTAAGAGAGAATGTGGGCAATCACAAGAGAATATCTAGACATGACTACTTTTGTCCTGTTCTTTTCTATATTTCTTTTTTTTTTTCTTTTGAGACAGAGTCTCACTATATCGCCCTCAGTAGAGTGCCATGGCATCACAGCTCACATCAACCTCAAACTCTTGGGCTTAAGCGATTCTCTTGCTTCAGCCTCCCTAGCAGCTGGAACTACAGGTGCCCACTACAACACCTGGACATTTTTTGTTGTAGTTGTCATTGTTGATTAGCTGGCCCAGGCCAGGTTCAAACCCGCCACCTTCGGTGTTGAGCCTTTTCTATATTTCTTTACCCATAAAGGTTTCAAAAATCAGTCAGAAGCATCCTGGTTACTGCAAAGATAATTAGGATTTTTATATCAGGAATACAAAAACAGAAATAGTTTATGCACCACTTTTCTGTTTCTTAAACTCAAATGTTGAATCCCTATGTCAGAGACAACAGTTCTAAGAACCAACATTTTAGATTTTCAAGAGTTGGGTTTTCTTGGGAGGAAAGAAGTATCTCTTGAGACTGCAAAGAGAAAGGGTACAGAATGTAAGCCTTCACTGTGGACTTGGGAAAGGAGAGGAAAGATCGACCCCACCCTTCCCTGGGCATTAGGAGAGGACTACCCAGCTTTTCTGGAGAGGATCTTTCATTGGCAGTTGCCTGCAGGTCTCTCTTGATAAACCAGAAAAGTGACACTCCTGGACCCCAAAGTTGTGCTGAATGTCACTGGAGCTGCCCCTTAGTCAATAGCCCTGGGTGCTGGGTGGTGCCTGTGGCTCAAACCCAGCTCCAGCCAAAAACTGCAAAAAAAAAAAAAAAAAAAAAAAAAAAAGCCCTGGGTGCTCATAAACTTCCAAATGTAGGGTAGTGCTCCTAACACCCAGAAGGGAATAAAGAAGTACAAAAGGAGGAGCCCTTAACTGTGCTTTCCTGTGCTGCACAGTGAGAACTCATCCCAGAATACTAGTTTGAGAAACAGCAGTGGACCATGTGGTTGGAAGGACAGAGGCCACACCCTCTGTGTACACCCTGCTACGGAATGTGTCTTTAGATAAAAGCAACAGGAAGAGGGTTTAATCAAGGGAGAGACATGAGTAGCTTTGTGAAAAGAATCTGGAACTGGAGTACCTTCTCCTAAGATCAGGTGACAGGCCAGCTTGGTTGTATGTTTCCTGTCCTCCTACTTTCTCTCTCAAATGCTCTGCCCATTATATCCCAGCATTCCTACTAAGCTTTGGGAATTCCTTGACTCTCCCAACAGCAGGCTGATCCTGGTATAATGATTCCCTTTCAACTGGAAAGCCAACTTATAATATACATTATTGGGGAGAATGTGAAGAAACATCTACATGTTGGTGAAAATAAAAATTGGTTCCAAATTTGGAGGGCAATTTGTAGAAATGTATCCTAAGGAATCAACCTAAATTTCCATGAAAAGGGAATTTGTTAAACAAAGCATAGTACATGCTACATCCACATATGGAATATTATTCAACAGTTAGAATGTGGTTGTACCATTTATTGACATTAAAAAAATTCCCCAAAAAGAGTGCGAAGTGCAAATACTAAGTAACAAAACTATATAACTCAGTATGTGTGTGTATGTCTTCGTGTTGGGCAAAAATATCTAGAAGACTATTTCAAGCTCATGATGGTGGCTTTCTTTAGAGGGAAAATTATGGGGAACTTTCACTTGCTACAGAATGCATTTCTGCAATATTTGAATGACAGATAATATACCACATTTGAACACATGCAAAGCAATAAAAACTTCAGGCCAGTTTGGAAGCTGGATAAAAGGGAAGCTCTGACAATTGGCTGGGAGTCAGCAGCAGGTGGAGGGAGACTATGAGCTACAAGACCTCCAGACTTACTATTTTCTTTCACCCTGGACAAGTTTTTTTCTGCTCTCTGAGCCTCAGTTTTCTTGTCAGTAAAGGCAAGTACTTGCATGGTCTCCTGGGAAAATCTCAGACCTACATCCAGGAAATGACCTGCATCTGTGGAAATTCTGATTTTTCCATATAGCAGATAAATTTGGACCATCCACTTACCTTGTCAAACTTCAGTTTTCCCATATGTGAAAGGAACCCTCTACAAAGAAGCACTGCCTTGGGCACTTACACAAACTTGGATTTCTTGTCCCAGCCATCTCTAGGGCCTCCCCTCCCCTGAGCTTCAGTGATGCCACACCACTGAGTGGTCTCACCTTAAAGTTTTGGTTAACATTCCCTGATGTGAAAAAGTTTTAACTTACCACAAAGTATTCAAGCTACGAAAAAAGTCTATGCTACTATAGCCAGCCTCAGAAATTCAAATGAAATATTGATTCCATGATTCTTCCCTTGAAACTCTTTGCAATCTAATACAGGACTTGGAGCAGGGAAGAAGACCCATTATTTCATCACCTTAAAATCATACAATGTTTCTTTTCATCCTTTTTTACTCACAAAAATATGATCCTTTTCTATAATACAAGCTCTTGTTAAAGGGGCAGAGCAAGATGGTGGACCAGAAGGATCCTTCAGCTGACCTCTCCTAGAATGACTGGAGAGAAAGACAGCACCAAGTTATACCAGGCACCAGGACCTTACCCAGAGTCATAGCTCAGGGAGCACAGCAAGGAGGTAGTGAGCTGGATATAGTGTATGATCCAGAGAAGTGGAAATCTGATGATCTAGGCAAGTGATCATGACTGGCTGGGATCAGCTGCCTCCCACAGAGATCCGGGGCAGGAGGAAGCCTTTCTGGAGGTTTCAGTTATTGGGGGAAGCTGTGCATTGAGTGGAAAGCTTGGAAAAGTAGGCAAAGTTGAACAGTATACAGCAACCAGATTTGAATGCTGGTTGGAGTGGATTTGCCATAGGTTTGGTGGCTGGTGAAATAGCCATACTGAGAAAGTCTCAGCAGCCAGGGGTCTGCCATTGTGGGAAGGTCATGAGAATGTCTTAGCAGTGGCCTAAAGCATGGCCATCTTAATTCCACCTGCCAGGATCAGAACTCCACAGAGTTCTTGGGGCAGGCTGAAGGACTCCCACACCCCACAGGAACTGGAGTTAGGGGGCACTGTGAGACTTTCCCCTGAAGGATTCTTGTGAGCTTTAAGATCCCAACTTGGCAGGGTCTGACTGCTTAGAAAACAATCAGGTGATCACCAAAGGCAACTAAGTTTGGAATAAGGACCATAGAGGTTGCTGCCTGTGCTCTCTATCTCCTAAAAAAAAACACAGTGCTACCTTGTGTCCCAGTGACATATTGCAACATATTGGCATCAAGAGCAAGGACCTCTGTTTATTTGGCCACAAGGAAGAGTTTGGCTTTGTTCAGGTTGAGACCACTTCAAGACTTAAGCTCTGAGACAAGGTAATTTGAAGCAAAGGAGGCAGGTGAGAAGCAAAAAGGAGGACAAGGAGGTGAACAAGAAGAAAGAACACATGACAAGGAACCAACAGAAAAATTAGAGCAACATGAAAAACCAAAACAGAGGAACTCCCCCAAGGGACCATAAGGCAGCTAATGCAGAAGACTCCACCTATAAAGAATTAATGTACTTGACAGAAATGGAATTTAAAATATGAATGGTCGGTTGGAGGCAGAGGCAAGATGGCTGACTATACCCATCTTTCAACAGAGGCTCCCTTCCAGAAGGAGAGTTAAAGGACAGAAGTTTAGCAAGTAAGCTTATGGAGTGGAGCCAAGAGAGAAGGTTGAAGAACACACATCAACCCTGCTGAGGTAAGCTGCAACCCCAAGGATACAAACAATAGATACAAAATCCATAGCCAAGCAGACGGGAGTCCCCTCCCCCATAAGAACAGCTCACAGTATACTTTCTACAAACAAGCAAGCAGAGTTTAAATGTCTTCCCATTTTATCCCACATGAGAGACCCTCTAAAAACTGGACCTTCTTCCCCTACTAGGGGCCATGGCACTCTCCTGCCAGGCATAAAACTGTATATATTCTCTACTTGCAATTCTGAACTCCCAGCACTCCCCTCCACTCTCACCCTGAGGTATGGAAGCCTGTCCCCCATGGAGTCCAGATTCTTGAGCATTTTCTCAAGAGGTGTGGACAGTACATGGGCTGTTGCAGGTCTGTGCTGATTCTGCAGCATGGAGATAAGGAGAAAATGGTGGACTGAAGTAACCATAGAGGAGAGGGAGAGGCAATGCCCTGTGGCACAGAGCAGCAGCAGCAGCAGCAGCAGCAGGAACAATAGGGCTCACACCCCTGGGTATATTTTGGGAAACCAGAGAAAGCCAGGCATCTCCTCTGGTGGCAGACACTGGCAGAACAGATCTGGGATGGTAACACAGGCCCCATGAGCAAAGGGTATGCCTGAGGAAGTACCTGCTTGGGCAAGGCGTGGTGAGGATGGAGAATAGCAGACATGTGCATAGAGATGGCACACTCCCAGGGCAGGGCTGAGCCACAAGGACAGCTTTAGTGAGCCTAAGAAGCACCCGGCCCTCAAGGGATCATAGCTGAGACAAAGGCAGGCTAACAGAGGCTGGAACTCAGCTGAGTGTGAGCTATAACCACACCCACCCCAATACAGACTACAGCAGAGACAGACACACCAGCTCTGGGTAGTGGCATAGACCAGGGCTGAGTTGCAGTTTCTGTGGACTCAAACAGCACCTGGTCCACAGGAGAATATACCTAGGACAGAATCACAATGTCTGAGCAAATATAAGTGTCAGCAACATCAATCAGGGGTGGAGCTGGAACTGAGTGAACCACCCCAGCTTCCCTCAACCACCCAAGGTTGCCAGGCCTCACCCATCCTTGCCGGATGGTGGCACAGTGTGGAGGCCTGGCCTAGGAGACATAGATCTCCCTGTGACTCAGGCAGGTGCAAACCCCTGGAGCATCTGCTCATTGGAGGGAACTGGATCACAGACCTGAGGAGTTACCAGTGACTGGGTGTGACAGAGGTGCAAGGTGGGGAAGGAGGCATCAACCTTCCCAGGATAATTCATTTGCTGGGAGGGGTCACTCTGACTCCACAGAGCACCAGAACGAGTCATACTCGAGCTGCCAGCAGACCCCTGCTATCTAGTTGCTGGAGACCTTTTGAACTCTCCCACTTGAGATTGGGTACTGACTGGGACAACTGATTTGGACCTCTTGGACTGGACCAATCACTCAAGGACTATCCAACATGGTACCCCGGGTGTGTGACTGTGGGAAGGTTTGATTTTCCTTTTCCAGTTATTATTGCCGGGGGTGGGGGGGCAGGGTGACTTAATTGCTGGTATTTCTCCACAGCTGAGACTTCAACCCACAGTAACTGATTCACTAGGGTAGGACAGAGACCAGCTGAAAACAAGACAGAGCCACTTAGCCCCAACACACCAAGTAAGTTCCCAGTGACTCAGGCATAGCACTGTATGGGTCTTTTCCAAAGACCAACTCTTGGGTAATGGGCTGGTTAATCACTACTCTGGGAGCCCCCCAACCCAACTTCACCTTATCTGCTCATCTAGCCAAATGGTGTGAAATCAGCAGAACAACTCCAGTAACATAAATAACCAGAGTAGATCAACTCCCCCAAGGACCAATATAGTGGACACAACTGAAGATCCCATTTATAAAAAAAATGCCTGAGATGTCAGAACTTGAATTCAGAATTTGGATTGCAAATAAGATTAATAGAATGGAGGTAAAGTTGGAATTAGAAATTCAAGGAGCATTTCAAAAGTGGCCTCAAGAATTCAATGAATTCAAAGACAACAATCACCAAAGATTTTGACACATTGAGACAAGAATTTGCAGCCCTTGAAGATCTGAGAAATACAGTAGAAGCCCTCAGTAACAGAATGGAGCAAGCAGAAGAAAGGATTTCTAACATTGAAGACAAAGCTATTGAATGCTCCCAAATGACCAAAGAGGAAGAGAAATGGAGAGCAAAAACAGATCATTCAGAGAATTTTGGGATAATTCAAAGAAAACTAATATTCAACTTATAGGAATTCCTGAAGGTGACAAGGTGGCTTTGCAAGGCACAGAGGCTCTTCTTCATGAGATCATGAAGGAGAACTTTCCAGACATGCCCAGAAATTCTGAAATTCAGATAACAGACAGTTTCAGAACCCCAGCACAACTCAATCTGAAAAAGACATCCCCTAGGCACATCATAATTAACTAAAGTTAATATGAAGGAGAAAATTCTGAAAGCAGCCAGATGTAAGAAAACCATAACCTACAAGGGGAAGAATATTAGAATGACTGCAGATCTCTCTGATGAAATCTTTCAAGCTAGAAGAGGGTGGTCATTGAATTTTAATCTCCTAAAGCAAAATAACTTTCAACCCAGGATCCTGTATCCATCTAAACTGAGTTTCATTTATGATGGAGAAATTAAATACTTTAATGACATTCACCTGTTGAAGAAATTTGCCATAACTAAATCAGCTCTCCAAGATATTCTCAGACCTATCCTCCATGATGACTAATGCAATCCTCCACCACAAAAGTAACTTACTCAGAAACTTTTGATCAAATTCCAACTTCCACAGTGGTGAAAGGATTAAAAATGTCCACTGGACATTTGAAAAACTTGATACCCAAAATTCTACACAGTTTATCAATTATTGTGAATTAATGTGAATGGCTCAAATTGTCCTCTAAAGAGGCACAGCTTGGCTGATTGGATACAAAAACTCAGGCCAGATATCTGCTGCATACAAAAATCTCATCTTACCTTAAAAGATAAATATAAACTCAGGGTGAAGGGATGGTCATCTATATTCCAGGTAAATAGAAATCAGAAAAAAAGGCAGGTGTTGCAATTTTATTCACAGATACAATAGGCTTTAACCCAATAAATGTAAGGAAAGATAAGGATGGTCACTTCATATTTGTTAAGGGTAATACTCAACATGATAAGATTTCAATTATTAACATTTATGCACCCAACTAGAATGCACCTCAATGTATAAGATAGACTCTAACAGATATGAGCAATTTGATTTCCTCCAGCTCCATAATAGTTAGAGATTTTAACACTCCTTTGGCAGAGTTGAGTAGATCCTCCAATAAGAAGTTAAGCAAAGAAATTTGAGACTTAAATTTAACCATTCAACATCTGGATTTAACAGACATCTACAGAACATTTCGTCCTAACAAAACTGAATACACATTCTTCTCATCAGCCCAAGAACATACTCCAAAATCGATCACATCTTAGGTCACAAGTCTAACCTCAGCAAATTTAAAAGAATAGAAATTATTCCTTGCATCTTCTCGGACTATCATGAAATAAAAGTTAAACTCAGTAACAACAGGAATCTTCATACTCATACAAAAACATGGAAGCTAAATAACCTTATGCTGAATGATACCTGGGACATAGATGATATTAAGAAGGAAATTACCAAATTTTTGGAACAAAACAATAATGAAGAAACGAATTATCAGAACCTCTGACATACTGCAAAGGCAGTCCTAAGAGGGAAATTTATAGCACTGCAAACATTCCTCAAGAGAACGGAAAAAGAGGAAGTTAACAACTTGATGGGACATTTCAAGCAGCTGGAAAAGGAAGAACATTCTGATCCCAAAACCAGCAGAAGAAAAGAAATAACCAAAATTGGAGCAGAAGTAAATGAAATTGAAAGCAAAAGGATTATACAACAGAACAGTAAATCAAAAAGTTGGTATTTTGAAGAGGTCAATGAAATAGATAAACCTTTGGCTAACCAGGTTAAAAAAGAGTAAAATCTAACCAGGAAAAAAAGAGTAAAATCTCTAACTTCATCAATCAGAAATGGTAAAGACAAAATAACAACAGACTCCTAAGAAATTCAAAAAAATTCTTAATGAATATTACAAGAAACTTTATTCTCAGAAATATGAAAATCTGAAGGAAATTGACCAATACTTGGAAGCACATCATCTTCCAAGACTTAGCCATAATGAAGCAGAAATGTTGAATAGGCCTATGTCAAGTTCTGAAATAGCATCAACTACACAAAATCTCCCTAAAGAGAAAAGCCGGGGGGGGGGCGGTGCCTGTGGCTCCAGGAGTAGGGCTCTGGCCCCATATGCTGGAGGTGGCAGGTTTGAACCCAGTCCTGGCCAAAAACTGCAAAAAAAAAAAAAAAAAAAGAGAGAGAGAGAAAAGCCTGGGATCAGATGGCTTTACATCAGAATTCTACAAAACCTTTAAAGATGAACTAGTACCTGTATTACTCAACCTTTTCCAAAATATAGAAAAAGAAGGAATACTATCCAGCACATTCTATGAAGCAAACATCACCTTGAGCCCCAAACCAGGAAAAGACCCAACAAGAAAAGAAAATTATAGACCAATATCACTAATGAATACTGATAAATATTCAACAAGATCCTCAGAAACAGAATCCAGCAACACATCAAATTATACACCATGACCAAGTGGGTTTTATCTCAATGTCTCAAGTCTGGTTTAATATATGTAAATCTATAAATATAATTCATCACATAAACAAATTAAAAAACAAAGACCATCTGATTCTCTCAATTGATGCAGAAAAAGCTTTTGATAATATCCAGTATGTTTTCATGATCAGAACACTTAAGAAAATAGGTATAGAAAGGACATTTCTTAAACTGATAGAGGTCATCTACAGCAAACCCACAGCCAATATCATATTGAATGAAGTTAAATTGAAATCATTTCCACTCAGATCAGGAGCCAGGCAAGGTTCCCCATTGTCTCCACTGCTTTTTAACATTGTAATGGAAGTCTTAGCCAACACAATTAGGGAAGAAAAGTTATCAAAGGTATCCATATAAGGTCAGAAGAGATTAAACTTTCACTCTTCACAGATGATATGATTGTATATCTGGAAAACACCAGGGATTCTACTACAAAACTCTTAGAAGTGATCAAGGAATACAGCAGAGTCTCAGGTTAAAAAATCAACACTCATAAATCTGTAGCCTTTATACATACCAATAACAGTCAAGCTGAAACAACAGTCAAGGACACTATTCCATTCACAGTAGTGCCAAGAAGATGAACTATTTGGGAGTTTACCTAACAAAGGACATGAACGATCTCTATAAAGAGAACTATAAGCTCTAAGAAAAGAAATAGCTGAAGATGGGAGGCACCTCTGGCTCAAAGGGGTAGGGTGCCAGCCCCATATGCCAGAGGTGGTGGGTTCAAACCGAGCCCCGGCCAAAAAAAAAAAGAAATAGCTGAAGATGTTAACAAATGAAAAATCATACCATGCTTGTGGCTGGGAAGAATCAACATTGTTAAAATGTCCACACTACCCAAGCAATATGCAATTTTAATGCAATCTATTAAAGCTCCACTGTTGTACTTTAAAGATCTCGAAAAAATAATCCTTCATTTTATCTGGAATCAGAGAAAAACCTCAAATAGCCAAGACATTACTCAGAAATAAAAACAAAGCAGGAGAAATTATGCTACCAGACCTCAGACTATACTATAAAACGATAGTGATCAAAACAGCATGGTACTGGCACAAAAACAGAGCAATAGATGTATGGAACAGAATAGAGAGCCAAGAGATGAACCTAGCTACTTACTGTTATTTGAGCTTTAACAAGCCAATTAAAAACATTTAGTGGGGAAAAGATTCCCTATTTAACAAATGGTGTTGGGCGAACTGGCTGGCGACCTGTAGAAGACTGAAACTGGACCCACATTTCTCACCATTAACTAAGATAGACTCTCACTGGATTAAAGATTTAAACTTAAGACATAAACTATAAAAATACTAGAAGAAAGTGCAGGGAAAACTCTTGAAGAAATCAGCCTGGGCGAATATTTTATGAGGAGGACCCCCCAGGCAATTGAAGCAGCATCAAAAATACACTACTGGGACCTGATCAAACTAAAAAGCTTCTGCACAGCCAGGAGCACAGTAAGTAAAGCAAGTAGACAGCCCTCAGAATGGGAGACTATATTTGCAGGTTATGTCTCCCACAAAGGTTTAGTAACCAGAATCCACAGAGAACTCAAATGTATTAGCAAGAAAAGAACAAGTGATCCCATCTCAAGGTGGGCAAGGGACTTGAAGAGAAACATCTCTGAAGAAAACAGGTACACGGCCCACAGACACATGAAAAAATGCTCATCATCCTTAATCATCAGAGAAATGAACATCAAAACTATATCATAGTTTGGAGATTTCATCTAACTGCAGTAAGATTAGCCCACATCACAAAATCCCAAAACCAGAGATCTTAACCATGGATGTGGAGAAAAGGGAATACTTTTACACTGCTGGTGGGAATGCAAACTAATACATGCCTTTTGGAAAGATGTTTGGAGAACACTTAGAGATCTAAAAATAGACTTGCCATTCAATCCTACAATTCCTCTACTAGATATATATTCAGAAGACCAAAAATCACACTATAACAAAGATACTTGTAACGAGAATGTGTATGGCATCCCAATTCATAATTGCTAGGCCATGGAAGAAGCCCAAGTGCCCATCGACCCATAAATGGATTAATAAATTGTGGTATATGTACACCATGGAATATTATGCAGCCTTATAGAAAGATGGAGACTTTACCTCTTTCTTGTTTACATGGATGGAGCTGGAACATATTCTTCTTAGCAAAGTGTCTCAAGAATGGGAGAAAAAGTATCCAGTGTACTCAGCCCTACTATGAAACTAATTTACAGCTTTCATATGAAAGATATAACCCAATTATAGCCCAAGAAGAAGGAAAAAGGGGAGAGGGAGGAGAGAGGAGAAAGGAGGATGGGTGGAGGGAGAACAAGTGGTGGGACCACACCTTGCATCTTACAAGGGTACATATGAAATTTACTAGGTGTAGAATATAAATATTTTAACACAATAACTAAGAAAATGCGGTGAAGGCTATGTTGACCAGTTTGATGAAAATATTTCAAATTGTATATAAAACCAGCACCTTATACCCCATGATTGCATTAATGTACACAGCTATGATTTAATTTTAAAAATATGAATGATAAAGACAATAAAAGAAATGGACAAGAAAATGGAAACAAACTTCCCAGAATCATACTGACTTTTCCTAGTTCTTTAAGTGGAGAATGATATTAAGAACCAAAATCTGAGGACTTGATTGAGATTTCTTAATGGGTAAAAGTATTTATCATAATACTGGGCCACTTTTATTAAAGGATCTTGAAAATATTTTTAATAAGTTCATATTGATTATTTTGAATCATATGGGTAGTCATTTGCTATACTCTGCTTTCCTAATAATATGAGGTTTCATTTACCACTAAGACTTACTAACATAACTGAACAAAACAAATTTTAATAGTTTCTTAGAGAAGGTTATTTCTTCCATAAACGACATTTGACATATTTTTTTAAAGAGAACATAATAGCAGGCTAGGTCATTTGAACTACTATTCTGGTATTAGCAACCAAAGATAACAAATTTCTGAAAACTTCTTAAAAGCATTGAAGAGCCACAGAGAAAAGTAAGAAATGATCAGGCCACACTGGAGGTAATGCAGGAACCCAGGGAGATAAGTAAAGTATTGAAATTACTGTTGCCCAAGAGCATTTTCAAAATTCTGGAAAAATCTGAACTCTTGTTTTTATAGTTTTAAGGGCAAGAGCTCAGAAATCAAAGCACATGTAAGGTGAGTTGTGCAGTAGGAGACCTCCCACATACCCTTTGGGGATCTCACAGGGCTACTCCCTCAAGGTAAGGGTAAACCAAACTAAACTACCTTCATGAACAGAAGTCCCTAATTCACACGTAAGTGATCCAATAAAAAAAGAAGTCATAAGTTTAATTAAAGTAGTCTCAGACTAAAAATAATGCCCCTAGACACATGAAAGAAACACGAATCTCTCTGTAGGAAGACCAAGATAGCCAGAAATAAGCAAACTATGGCTCACAGGTCAAATCAAGTCCACAGCCTGTTTTGTAAGACCCTTAAGCTAAAAATAGTTTTAATATGTTTAAAGTGTTATTAGAAGACTACAAGAGGGGGAGAAAGAGAAGAAGGAAAAGGAGAAGTAATAGAGACTGTTTCTGGCCTGCAAAACCTAAAATGTGAATTGTGTGGTTCTTTATAGAGAAAGTGCATCAGTCTCTTGCACTTAGGTAAGGTGACCAGACGTGTCCCTTTTGGTGAGACAGTCCCGATTTTTTTTTTTTCAGTTTTTGGCCAGGGCTGGTTTTTTTGAACCTACCACCTCCGGCATATGGGGCCGGCACCGTACTCCTTTGAGCTACAGGTGCCACCAGACAGTTCTGATTTTTAACAATTTGTCCTGGGTCCTGCGGCGTTTTAAAAAGTCCCGATTTTTGGAAAGAATGTATGACAAGCTAGGGAACAGTGGGAGAATGGAAAGGGAATATACAGTTTTTGGCTGCTGAAAAGGTTAATGTAACTCCATTTGGGAATGAAGAGGTTAATGTAACTTCATTTGGAAATGAAAAGGCTAATGTAAACTCCCTACACCCCT
>NW_003852539.1:989049-990473 GCF_000181295.1 Otolemur garnettii | reverse complement strand
ATATGTGTTTTATATTATTTTTGTTAATTTTATAATGTTAAACTTTAATAATAACAAATAATTGTTGAGAACTGATTATCGAGAACTGCTTATCAAAGTTTGCATTTTTGTCAGGCCCTGTCCCCCAGGTCCCCCCAATGGTGTCCTGCTTTACCAATGTTAAAATCTGGTCACCTTAACCTTAGGTCATCAAAGAACATATGATCACAAATTAACAAGATCGTAAAAAACCAATGTGCCAGCCCAGGTGTGGTGGCTCACACCTGTAATCCTAGCACTCTGAGAGCCTGAGGCAAGTGGATTGCTTGAGCTCAGGAGTTAGAGACCAGTCTGAACAAGAGCAAGACCCCATCTCTACTAAAAATAGAAAATGTGCCTGTAGTCCCAGCTACTCAAGAGGCTGAGGCAAGAGGATTCCTTGAGCCCAAGAGTTTGAGATTGCTTTGAGTATGATGCCATGGCACTCTACCCAGAGCACAGAGTGAGACTCTGTCTCAAAAAAAAAAAAAAAAAAAAAAAAAAAGAGAGAGAGAGAGAGAGATAACCAACATGCCATAAGTAAAACCAGCAGATAACACAGACAACAGAACAAGATCTGCAAATACTTTTGGAACCAGAATTATCAGAAAACTCTAAGATAATTGTGCTTAATGTTTTTTTAAATATAAAAGAAGAAATTATTCATATTACAACATGGGGAGACAGAATGGTGGAAGATATATTTTGAAAGGTCAAAAGATAGGTAGTATGAAGTGAAATTGTCTATGTCAGTGTTTCCTGTTCCAGAAAGAAAAAGAAGAGAGAAAATGGGTCAGAGAAATATTTCAAGAGAAAATTCTTGATAATTTTCTAAAATTGATACATAACATCAATCTATAAGTTCAAGAAGCCAAACAAATCCAAAGCAGAATAAATACACATCTAGGTACATTGTAATAAAACTGCCAAAGACGAAAGAAAATAATTTAAAAGCAACTAGATTTTTAGAAGGCTTATTACTTATAAGAGATCCTTAAGTAGACTGACAGCTGGTTTCTCAGCAACAATGAAAACCAGAAGACAATGAAATCATATCATCAATGGCCTGAGGAAGAAAATTGCCAATCTAGAATTATATAACCAATAAAAAGTGTTTTACATAAATTAGGGCAAAATAAAGACATTTCCAAATAAACAAAAAATGACAACATTTGCCACTGGTAAAACCATACTAAAGGAAATTCTACAGGTTGTGTTTTATGTAACAGGAAAGTGAGCCCAGATAGAAAATCTGAGATTCCAGAAGGAATGATGAAACTGACAATGCCAAGTGTTAGTAAAGGTGGAGAGCACAAGAATGGAGGAAAAAGTATCCAATGTACACACCCCTATTATGAAACTAATTTATACCTTTTATATGAAAGCTATAACCAAATAACCTAAGA
>NW_003852539.1:986160-988976 GCF_000181295.1 Otolemur garnettii | reverse complement strand
GTGAATCTTTCTAAGAGTAGAATGTGAACGTTTTAAAACAATAACTGAGACAATGACATGAAGCCTGTGTTGACCAGTTTGATGGAAGTATTTCAGATTGCATGTGAAAACCCCACACTGTACCCCAGAAGTGCATTAATGTACATAGTTAACATTCAATCAAAAATAAATAAATAAATAAAAGATGGAGAGCAACTGGAACTCTCATCATTCCAACTACTTTGGAAAACTTTACTATAAAGTTGAATATGGCACTTGCCATTCATTTCAGTAATTCCACTGCTAGTTATTTACCCAAAATAAATGCAAATATATAATATTTGAAACCAAATGTTATTGCAGCTTTATTCATAACAGCCAGATAATGGAAACAACCCAATTCAATTCAAATATCTATCTCTTAGGGGATAAATGAATAAATGGTGGTACTCATATATCCATACAGTGAAATACTATTCAGCAATAAAATGTAATGAACTACTGACACATGCAACAAAAGAAATGAGTCTTAAAAAACATTGTACTGAGCAAAGAAGACAGTGTCAAGAGAGTAGATACTGTATTATTCTATTTATATGAAATTCCAGAAAAGGTAAAACCAGTCTATTGGAATAGAAAACAAATTAGTGGTTACCTGAGGCCAGACATAGAAGGGAACTGAAGGTGATTTGGGGGTGATGAAAATGTTCTCTATCTTAATTCTGGTGGTGGTTAAGTGGACATAAACATTTGCCAAAACCTATTAAATTGTACATTTAAAATGGTGCATTTCACTGTATGTAAATTATACTATAACAAAATCGTTTGAAAAAGAAAACAGACAATGCTTATGATAGCACCAAAAAGCATCAGATACCTAGAACTAAATCTAACAAACACGCACAAGTCCTCTACACTGAAAACTATAAACAGAAAATTAAAGACTTAAATAAAAGAATTATATGGGTTATTAAACATTACACAAATTCTTTAAAGCTCCTCCCATTAAGTGGTAGACTCCTATTTCTCTACCCTTTGAATCTGGGTGGACTTGTGCTTTTGAGGGGGGAGGATTTGTGCTTTTCTTTGACAAATAAAATGTGGTAGGAACAATGTTGTGTGAATTTCAGAGTAAAGGCCACAAGAGGACACTTTTGAACTCTTGAAACACCACTCTGAGATTTCCATGTTAAAAATACAAATAAACAACCATGCTGGGCTATAGAGAACAAGAGGCCATGTGGAGGGGAACCAGTGCATCCAGCTGACAACCTACACCAACTGCCAAATATGCATGAGGCCAAGCGGGGCCTTCCAACCCAGCCAAAACTAACTGAATATGGTCACATGAGTGAGTCCCTATGAGATCAGCAGATAAATTGCCCAGCCAACCCACAGAATCATGAAATATAATGAATTGTTGCTTTAAGATACTAATTTTTAAGATTGTTTATTATAGAGAAATAGATGATTGATGGAAGTAATATACAATGTGCATGGGTTGAATACTAGATATTTTAAAGATGTCAATTATCACCATACTAATCTATAGATGTAGTGCAATTCCAGTAAAAATACCAATGGATTAATTCCGTGACAAGATAATTCTAAAAATTATTTGGAAGTATCAAGGGACAAAAGTAGATACATTATTCTTAAAGAAGAACAAGAGATGGGAACTTACTCTATGAGATAACAGGACTTACTATAACAAGATGATAATTATAAGAGTGTGGTAATAGTGGAAGATTAAACAAATAAATGAATGGAATAGTACAAAGTATGTGTGTGTCTCTGTGTGTAGGCAAGTGATTCATGATTAAGGTGACACTGCAGAGAATTAAAGAAAGACAAGTCTTTAAAATAAATAATACTGAGTTAATTGGATATTTATACAGAAAAAGAACCAAATTTGATCCCTACCTTATACCATACACAAATATAAATTTAAGATAGATTGTAGATCTAAATATGAATGGCAACAATGAAGTTTTAGAAGATAATATAGGAAGATAGCTTTACAATATCAGAGTAGAAAAAATCTTCACAAATAGGACATAAATAGCACTAACTATAAAGGAAAAAATATAGTTTAACTACACTAATATTAAGAACATCTTTTCCTCAAAAAACACCATTAAGAGATTGAAAAGATTAGCCACAGGGTAGGAAAAATATTTGCAACAATATAACTAATAAAGTACTTGCATCCAGAACATTTACAAATCCCTAAGAAAAAAACAGAATAGTGAAATAGAAAGACACACAAAAGAATTGAATAGGGACCTCACAAAAGGTTAAAAAGAAATTGTAAACAGCATATGAAAAGATGCTCAACATTGCTGCTAATCTGGAAAATGCAAATTAAAGCTACAGTGAGATACCATTACCTGGCCTACTCTTCCTAGATATATATCCAACAGAAAGTATATGTACTTGCACCAAGAAATGTATTTAAAAGGTCCTGGCTGCTTTGCCTGTAATGACTCCAAACCGGAAACAAACTAAATATTCATTGACAATACAATGGATAAATGCATTGGAGTAGATTCAAACACTACACTGTAATGAAAAAAATGAACAAACTTTGGCTTCATACAACAAGATAGAAGAGCTCACAAACATAATGTTGAATTAAAGAAGCCATGCCCAGAATTTACATCCTTTTCTGCCATATGCATAAATTTTTAAAATAGGAAAAACTGAACTGCAGGATTTAGGGATATGAGATGAGTGATCAAGTTATAAATAAAAGGCTCGGCGCCTATAGCTCAACCGGCTAAGGCGCCAGCCACGTACACCTAAGGTGGCGGGTTTGAATCCCCAGCCCGGACCCG
>NW_003852539.1:983729-986002 GCF_000181295.1 Otolemur garnettii | reverse complement strand
GGAGGCTCTGTCTCAAAAAAAAAAAAAAAAAAAAAGTTATAAATAAAAGCAAAGATGTGATTACCATGAAAGTCAGAATAATAGTTGCCTTTGGGAACAGGGAAGGAGCAGTAATTGGAAAGAAATACAGTGGGGACTTTCTGGAGAAGGGAGGGAGCTGGCAATTTTAATTTTTTAACCAGGTTAATAGTTACACAAATGTTTTCTTTGTGATAAATCATTGAGTTTTATACTCCTATACACTTTTCTGTATGTATGTGATATTTCACAATGAACTACACTAAGGAAAATAAAACCAAAGACATCAGACTTTACACCAGCAATTCTGGATGCTAAACTGTAATAGAGTAATGCCTTCAAAAGTCTAGGATAATTATTTTTAGTGTAGGTTGTTACAATTAGATGAATTATTGGTCCAATGTATGATAGTATAAAATATTTCAAACATGCGTGGACCCAAAAAAAATTACCTCCCACATACCCTATCTAAGGAAGCTTTTTGAAGATAGGCTTTAGCAAGGCAAGAAGTAAACCAAGAAAGAAGAAAGATCAGCTTTTAGAAGTAGTGGTATAACCCATGAATACAGTGAAAAGAAGTTCCAGGGTAATATGAGAATAACCACTCTAGAATGAAGTCAGAGAACAGAGGTCCTAGACAGAAATTCTCTAGGAAAAAATTTTTTCAATAGACTATGTGATATTATTAAGAGTTTCAAAATAGACAGTGGGGAAAAATAAAGGTAATTTTTAAATTTTTAATTCAGGTGAGAAAATCAAAATCATTTTCACCATCTGTGCAGGGAACAAGGTCTTTGTCATAATAATGTGAACAGTCTTAATGTAAATAGTTTGTTGAACTTTCCTTTCTAGAACCAACCTAGAGCTAAAATGTGGATATTAGTTACAGAACTTAACATAAACTATCATTCACCTTGATGATTAAAGGTAGAGTATATACAGAATTTGGGGGGATTTATAGGGGAAGGGAGAAGAGAGAAGGAAAGAGAACAGATACTAATGTCCTCATCTTACAAAGAGGAGAATGAAAAGATACCACCCATATTTGATAGCACACAAACAAAGGGCAGCGTCATCCTGGTCTATTCCTTGTCTTCCTTCTGAACCTAATCTTACGCCCTCCTCACCTTGCCTCCTCCTTGCTCCACTGACTTCCTTCAGTGCCTCCAAATGTCCACACTGCCTCCCTGTTCCAAGTCTGCACAGGTGTTCTCTCTGCCAGGATTGCTCCGTCCTCTTTTTTGCTCATTCAGTGATCTTCATTCTCAGCCTCACTTTGAGCATTGATTCTTCAAAGAAGCCTGCCCTTAATCCCCAGACTTGATGATGAAAATATTTCAAATTGTATATGAAAACACACACTGTTTGCACTCCATGAATGCATTAATGTACACAGCTATCATTTAACAAAAAAAACCCAGACTTGACCAGGTTCTCCTACTAAAGACTCACAGTGCACTGAATCTGAATCTTCTTTTTCATTGATCTGGTCGGAGTTACTCATATGTGTGTGTCTCAGTCAGCTTTGCCACAAGAATGCTGCATAACAACAATCACCAAACCCAAGTGGTATAGAACAATAAATATTTGCTCTCAGAAGTTTACAGGTCCATAGATAGTCCTACTTACCTGAGGTAGGCTTGGCAGGATTCACCCCTGCATATGTAGTCAGCTCCAGGTCAGCAGGGCAGACATGCAGGACTAGACACTTTCTCAAGTCTGGTTCCTGGGCTAGTTCAATCTCTTTCCCCAGTAGAATATCCCAGAATTGTTCTTAGTGCCAGCATTCCATGAAAATGAGGAGGTAGGAAAAAGGTCTTTGAAGACTTGGACTCAGAACACCATCGCTTTTGCCATATTCTGTTGGCTAAAGCAAGTTCAAGGCTAGCCCAGATTCAAGGAGTGGCAAACAGATTTCACCTGTTGCTGAGAGGGCTACATCACATTACAAAGGATGTGGATACAGGAAGAGGGAGAGGAAGGTGCAGAACTGAGCCTATATCTTAAATCAACTTTGCCATGGGATGATTTATTTGATTAATATCCATCTCCCTCAAAAGACTATAAAACATGAGAAAAGCAGGAATTGTTTTGTTTGTTCACTATTTTATCCTCAACGCCTAACACAAGTGTCTGACATAGAGCAGTTGCCCAACAACTATCTTTTTTTTTTTTTTTTGAGACAGAGCCTCAAGCTATCCCCCTGGGTAGAGTGCCATGGCATCACGCTCACAGCAACCTCCAACTCCTGGGCT
>NW_003852539.1:977853-983709 GCF_000181295.1 Otolemur garnettii | reverse complement strand
CCCAAGTAGCTGGGACCACAGGCGCCCGCCACAACGCCTGGCCATTTTTTGGTTGCAGCCATCATTGTTATTTGGCGGGCCCGGGCTGGGGATTCAAACCCGCCACCTTAGGTGCATGTGGCCGGCGCCAAGCCCCAACAACTATCTTAAATCTGTGTCTGATACTCTAATATCTGAGCTTCTGTGTTTATCAATCTTCTCTGTTGAATGTCAATCATATTATTATGTTTACTCACATGCCTGATTTATTTTGATTCAGTTTCAGATTTTGTAGTAGAAAAATTGGTTATAGGCATAACTTGAGGCCTCAGATGATATCTTCTGCTAGAGAAGGTTTACATTTGCTTTTGCCAGGTGTCTTAGAGGGCACTAGCAATCCAGGACCATCTCCATCAGTAGCAAGAGTTGAGATTTTCCGGGCCACTGAGATTACTGGAAGCTGAGCCACACTTGGGTAAGGGTTGGTTTAGCTCCTGGATATAGTAGAACATTTTTTAGTATGTCCAACTTTTCTTTTGTCCTTAGCCAAAAGGTTGACCTTCTATTACTAGAGGTGAAAATTCTTCCTTAATAAATATTCATTCAATGAGATGCTAGATAAATCTAATGGTCTCCAGTCTTGGCCTTTTTGTGATATTTAATATTACAGAAAGAATGAAAACGTTGCAGTTTTCATGGATGCCTACAGCTGTTTCTGCATTCTAGGGGTGGCAGCAAAATTCATCTTTGGGAGAAGCCTGCTCTTTTGTTTGAGAAAATGCTTTAATGAGTCTCTTGAGTATGCAGAGGTGAGGCTGAGAAATTAGTCTAGAGGGAGAGGTTTGAACAATGAAGGGATAACTGCACTGTCAGAAAATGCTAAAAGGTTTTCTTCCTGGGATGCAGAGATTGTAAAATGCAAAACCAAAGTTTTGATTTTTTGAGGAGGGATAATCTGGGTTTGGAGATCCCAGGAGTGGGGAAAAGAAAATCTGGGGTTAGCAGGCTCTTAGCAGCTTCTGACCCTCTGAGAGGCATGGTTAATTCTTCACCATGATCCCTCTGAGTTCCATCTGGTCTTCTGTTCTTTATTGTCTCTACAGCTCTGTGTCTGCAATACTGGAGAGAATTAGGAGCTGGGTCTGTATCCACACTGGGACAGCCTGGTAAGGGGTATGTGACCTTCCTTGGGGATCAGCGAGAGTGTAGCAGCATCTCAGCGGATGGAAGTGATTCTCCACATTCCAGCAGCCATTTAGACCTGGCAGCTCGAAAAGTCACCCAGGCTTCAAGCATCAGCCATTGGCAATTCCTATCATCCCACTACATCCAATTGCTCCCCTAATCTTGCCCACTTTCCTCCTAAAATAATTCTTAAATCTTTCCCCTCTTCTCCTGCCCTGCAGGTCTCCCCAGGTCTGGCCTGAACAATTGCAGTAGTCTTAAGCTAACCTTCAGATTCTTCTGCCTCTAGTTCATTATCACATCGCCAAGGTGATTTTTTCCAGAACATAAATCTGGTTGCAAGCTCTCCTATACAGAATCCTTCTATGCCTATGGGGTCAAAAGTCTCAGCTTGGACAGGCTCCAGACAACACTCTTTACCACCCAACTCTAACCCACTTGTCAGAACCTCCCTAGCCCAGTCCCTTCCGTCCAAAATCTTGCACTGGTGATACTCGTAACACAACGCAGTGGGGAAGCCCAAGCTCTGAGCCAGCCTTCCCAGGCTGGAATCCCAGCTCTGCTCCTCCCAGACACTGTGATCATGGGCAAGTGATCCAGTCTCATCTGTACATAAGATTGCCGTGAGGATCAAGTGAGCAATACATCCAACACCTAAGAACAGCACTAATAGCACCACATTAGTGTTTGCTGTATTATCATCATCATCATTATTCCCTATACTTTCTTATTTACTGTCACTCTATTCTTTTCCCTCCCAGCCACCTCCACCCAATATCCTTCCCATCTCATCTGCCTAAAAATTTCCTAGTTGGGCAGTGCCTGTGGCTCAGTGGGTAGGGCGCCGGCCCCATATCCTGAGGGTGGCAGGTTCAAACCTGGCCCCGGCCAGCTAAAACAGTAGTGGCAACTGCAACAAAAATAGCCAGGTGTTGTGGTGGGTGCCTGTAGTCCCAGCTACTTGGGAGGCTGAGGCAAGAGAATCACTTAAGCCCAAGAGTTGGAGGTTTTTGTGAGCTGTGACGCCACAGCACTCTACCGAGGGCAACAGAGTAAGACTCTGTCTTCAAAAATAATAATAATAATTTCCTAGGGGTCTTTCAAAACTGCTGCCACCCCCTCCATGAAGCTATTTCTGATCTTCCATGCCCACCTTCCTTCTTCCAATAATACTTGGTGTTCACTTCTCATTTGGGATTACAGTTCTCTGCTCACATGTCTGTCTCCCTAGGAAGTTACAGGCTACAAGCAAACAAGGCCTTCATCTCACTCTGTTTCCCCAGTGCCTGGCACATAGATATACAATAAACATTTCTAGAATGAATGTCCACCTCCCATCCTAGATGGTAGAATCCCCCACATGGAACCATGTCTCAGTCATCTTAATCTAGCACATTGAATTCCATTCTTTCCTGCCCATGGCTGGTGAATGCCAGAATAGGTAGTGTTCGAAGTGCCACACACTCTTGCCTAGTGCCAACTATGGTATTGATTTGTCAGTAGTTTGTAGCCCCAGGCAGGAAATCTGGAGAGTATTTGGAGGATTGACACATGGAAGAAATGGATAACTTTTGTTCTGACCCCAGTTCCCACAGAATACTGGTATGCATATGATTTACTTAAATAGGGTCTAAGTTAGTGAGAGTCTAGGGGGATGAAAACAGAGCCAAATGGTCTTTGGCAACAAAACACTTCAGTGCACAGGAAAACATTCACTTAAATAAAAGATAAAACAAACAGCATGCCAACTTTATAATCCAGAATATTTCTTATTTCATTATACATTGGAGTTAAATACCATGTATGATCTTTAAAGGATGATCAAGAATATCCATTTCTAACTCACATTCTTGTGCCTATTGAAACTGAGGAAAGAGACAAGTTCAGCAGGCATTATAAGCATATTAATTTCTTTGTTCTGCCAGACAGCCTGACCATAATGTTAAATCAGCGCCCATCAGTGAGCTGGTGGGAAGCATGCCAGCCCACCCTCTCCCAGAAGATGGCTTATTATTGATGGCAAACAGGGTCAGTCTCTGTTTTCTATTACCCAAGAATCAGAAGATGGATTACTGGCTTTTTATTAAAATAAATAACTCAACATTTCAAATGTCTGTTACCTGCATAGGAATTGGATAGGAGAGAACCTTGAAGTTTTGAAAGTCATTTGTTAAAGAGGAAAAAAATTACCAAGAGAGGCCACAGAGAGAGAGGAGGGCTAGCCACTCACAGAGAGCTTTAGAGTGGCCACACTGTTCCTAGTTCTTGTGCCCAAGTGGGGACAATCTTGTCTGAGCACGAACTGTAAGGTAAGCTTTTAGTAAACCAAATCATAAGACCCCAGAGCAAGTGTACTCATTTCCTGTGGGGACCACTCTTCCCAGTCCCTGGACTGGCTTCTTGGAGCTTCTGCAAAACAGATTAATGGAACAGGAGGTGGCTCATGAAAAGGTGGCTTAGGGATCAGGTACAGTGGGTCACTCCTGTAATCCTAGCACTCTGAAGGCCCAGGCAAGTGGACTGTCTGAGCTCAGGAGTTTGAGACCAGCCAGAGTGAGACCCTGAATCTAAAAATAGCTGGGTGGGTGCCTGTAGTCCCAGCCACTTAGGAGGCTGAGGCAAGAGGATCACTTGAACCCAAGAGTTTGAGGTTGCTGTGAGCTCTGATGCCATGGCACTTTACCAAGGGAGACAAAATGGGATTCTGTGTCACAAAAGAAAAAAAAATGGCTTAAGATCCCCTCACACTTCAGCAGCACAAGTCTACTGTTGTAGGAGGCTAATAGGTAAACCTCTCCATCATTTCCATTCCCTTTGTCTTAGATGTTTTCTACCTGCACACATAAAAAGCTCCAGGAAGAGAAACCAGAGGGCTGGAGAACAGGGTGAGGGGGCACCCTTCCCTTATAACTTTTTTTTAACTTCTTGAATTTTGTGCCACATGAACAGAACATACAAGGTCTCAAAATTAAGTTTGCAAACTTCCCACCCTACCCTTACATTGGCAGCACTGTACAAACAACTCAGTAAGGTTTCATAACCTTTGTATATCAGTATCTTGCAGCTATGTTTGGGTCTTTATGTGGTAGTGCCTTGCTGAATGGCATTCAGTATTGTTATGTGTTTTTGTACGCTGTATAACGATAGGTCTGATGGTCATTCTAAAATAAAGAGTTCCAAAATTGCTTTGAAGGGTAGACTAGGTGCTGTTATCAGTGCATAGCTTCCCAGTGGGAGTACTTTGAAGGTGACCATGGTGATATTCAGCAATGAAGTATGTAGCACTATTTCTGGTTTGAGTTTGTAAACTTAACTGTCAGATCATGTATGTCACATATTCAAAGAATAAGTAAAATTATAAAAAGAATACTTATACCCTTGGCCTTGTGAGCAGTTCAGGGAAAGGAACATGCCCCAAGCTGGGGCACAGGCCAAATGTTTTCCAGAGCCTAGGACCAAGGTATGTTGCCCCTATTGGGATGGCCCACCCAGGAGAGCCAGGAAAGCCTGGGGCTGCCATGGAGAGTTCCCACCTAAGAAGGAAGCTGATACTCAGGGAAGCAGGACACAGAATGGAGTCTGCATGACATAAATATAGAAATTTATCCTACCCTTGGTACAGGATTCTCCCATCCAGGGCTGGGCAGGGACCTAGTTAAATTATATAATTTAATTTCATGTAAGCTGGCCTCTTCTGAAATGGAGGCCCTGTCATTTTGCCCAGAGCTGGAGGGACTGCATTCATTTGTTAATATACTAATCAACACTGAAGTCTGTCAAGTCCTAGCCAAATGTAACTCTCAAGACCTCCCTTTTTTACAAAACAGTATATAACCCCTAGACAAATGACCCACAGGGGGACTTTGCACTTGAGTCCCCTCCCTCTGCCAGAGACTCTGGTGCCTTTCATTCCTTCTATTGCTTTCTATCTAATAAATCCTATCAAATCACTGATCTCTATGGTCCAGGGTTTCATTCTTCAAATCTCTGAGACCAAGGACCTACCAAAGAAGGAAATTCTATCAAAACCTTTGTCCCATTTTCCAATGACAGGAACCTTTTCTGCTCTAAAAATAAAGAAATAAAAAGGATCTGTCTGCCAAACAATATAGCTGGTATGGAGGGTTGTCTGCACAGCCTTTGGGGTAAGCAGCACAGACAAATAGTTGGGATTTTGGGCATCAGAGACTTCTGGAACTGAATCCCAGCCTGATCAATTACTAGACACAGAATATAGGTAAATGACTAGGCTTTCAAGACATTTTTTTTAGGTTGTAAGTTGCAGCTTATAATGGTAACTCTGCACTGAAATATGACCTCCACAAAGGTGAGAACCTGCTGGCCAGTCTTCTTTAACTGTCTGAATCTCAGGGCCTGCACAGTGCCTGGTACAGGTAGGTGCTCATTAAATAGTTTTTCAATGAATAAATGATGAATGTCTCATAGGGTTGTTGTCAGGATTAAATAAGAAAATGGCTGTCAGGTGCTTAGCAGAGCACCTGGCTCTTGTTGGGCAGGAAACAAATGTTGCCTTTTATTATTTTTGACTTGGATAGAAATGTTTGGAGATTATTAGTTTCTCTTTTTCATGCTTTTACTTAATTACTGAGGTATAATATACATGCATAAAGTGACAGAATTATTTGAATTATTTGGCTCCACCCCCCACCCACTTCCCTTTGTCCCAGAGCA
>NW_003852539.1:970075-977814 GCF_000181295.1 Otolemur garnettii | reverse complement strand
CCCCCACCCACTTCCCTTTGTCCCAGAGCACTTCAGCCAGACCATTCCTCCTGCAATGTGGTGTTCTGTGCATTTGTGCAGTCGTCATACCTCAAGATGATTAGTTCAGTTAAATGGCAGACAACTAGCTTCACTTCTCCAGCTTGGAAACTGATGTGAGAAAGACTTTGTTCCCTGATACCAGCAACATCTATTAGAGAGGCGTATGTCAGTGTGGACACTTAAATGTCAGGAATACATCTTAGCTCTGGGGCCTTCTGTGGTTTCTGAGTGCTGCCTACAAATGCACCCATAAAGTCTAACAGTTTTCTCATCTCCTTTCTTAACTGGGAGCCTTTCATAATGATGGCACCAAGAGATATTAGATAGTACAATACCCAACAGACAAGGATAAACTAGGGAGTGGTCTTTGGAGTTACTCATTCATTCCTTCATTGCACATTCACTTTGTGTTATCACCAAATTCCATGCTTAGCATAAAGCCATAAACAAGTTATAGCCCCTGTCTCAGAGAACTATCTGGTAGACTAAACAGACAATGAATGAATAGGTATAATCAATGTTATGAACAGGGAAGCCAGGATTTCTTTGTGAAGCAAATGTTTTCTTCAGAGAGGCTGACTTAGTGGAATAGGCTGAGGGATCTTGACATGTCAGAGTTAATCCAAAGCAGAGACTAAAGTGGTGGGACCCCGGGAGACCATACCCTGGGGGACCTTGCTGAGGAGTCTCCCTCCGCCACTGTTCTCCTACCTAGGGCCAAGGTTGGAGCAGCCCCAGGCCAAATGCAAGACCTTTCTGGGTGCCTGGAAGTTCCCCCAAGATATGTCCAGGAGACAGCTGAGAGTTCTGACTCTGAAGGGGAAGTCAGAACACTTTCATCTAAACCCCTTCTGGGCCTTGCCCACCTTGCACTAGAAGGACTTTCCTGAGTCCTGTTGTTACTGGAATTTCTTTCTTCAGTAGGTCCTTGGTCTTAGGGATTAGAAGAATGAACCCACAGACCATAGATCAGTGGTAAGATAGGATTTATTAGCCAGAAAGGAATACAGGAGTAAAAAGCACCGGAGCTTCTGGCAAAGAGAAAGACCCAAGTCAGAAGATCAACGCATTGTGTTTAGGGGTATATATAGTCTAACAAATGAATGGATGCCGTCCAAGCCAAAGTGAATGAGCTTCCTTTCATGGAATTCCCAGGCCTGGGAAACTTACATGAAATTGCTCAGGACTAGGAAATGGGGGAGTCCCTGTTCATCCCTGAGTGGGGGAACCCTGTATCATGGTCATTCTCAGCTTCAGAAGTGATATGTGTGCCCTGGAGGGCAGCTTCACACTGGTGGGTACTATACTTTGAAATAAGGGGGAGAAGGAGGTGGTTCCAGCAGCAGCAGGGACTGTGCCGTGGTCTTCCTCAACTTCCTAGGGACCCATAGGCTTCCACCATGCTCGCCCCACTCTGCTGCACTTGGTTTTCCAGCTCTCGCCTCTAGACATCCTCCACACCTCCACTCCACCAATACCCCCAGCACCCCACACACAGACCACACAGAAGGTGCAGCAAGTCCTCCCGGGTGGTCCAGCACGGCCTGAGCCAGGGCACCAGCCACCCTGTATCACTGTGTGGCAAAACCTTCCTTGTAATATGTCAGTGCACCCTCCAAGCTTTGGAATTTAATTTGCAAAAAGGCAACTTCAGATGTTCTGAGATGCCTCCTCTCCAAAGTATGCCTTTCTACCTAGGGTTAACAAACTTTTCTTTTTCCCTTTGATAGTGAATACTAGATGCTTTGCAGGCCATCTAGTCCCCATCACAGCTACTCAATTCTGCTGTCACGCAAAAGCAGCCCCAACAATGTGTAAAATACAAATGTATGGGGCTGTTTCCAGGAAAACCTTATTTACTAAAAGAGCCACGGGATTTAGCCCATATGCCATAGTTTGTTAACCTCTGTTCCAGACTGCTGTCTTTCTATAAGTTTAAAAGGAACTCAGGGATGTGCTCTTTGTTTTAGGAGGTATTCTCCCTCCTTTCCCTGGGGCAGAGGTCTATCTTCCAGCCCAGCTTTTTAGAGCTTCAAGGAAGCAAGGAGCAAATTACTAAAAGGGAAAATGTATCAGGAAGTTTTTCAAAGCCTTACAACTCATAAAGGCTCTGAGGTCTCATACCTAGAAATGAAGGGAACTATAGTAAGTACACAAGTTACAAACATCTGACAGGCACCCAACTGACACTTACGAAGGGAGTCTATTTTAGTAAGTCTCTGAGTTACAAACATTTGACTGACATCTACCTTACATGTATGCATGACAGCTATTACAGTAAGCCCCTTGCTCTTAGGCTAAAGGCTGAACCTGACGGCCTAGCTCCTGCTCCACCTCTTCCCCACCTCCGAAGACCAGGGCCTGCCCTAGAGAGCAATCGTGACTGGTCTATGCCAATCCTCCTATGGCAGTGACTGGTTTGGGGAAGACCTGTGACACAATTCTGGCCAATCGGACACAAGCAGACATCGGCAGGAGACTTTGGGGAAAGTTCTTCCCTAATGAGAGAGCATACAGGGAAAAGTTGTATTCACAGCCCCTTTTTTCTTTTTTTTTTGGCCAGGGCTGGGTTTGAACCTGCCACGTCTGGCATATGGAGCCGGCGCCCTACCCTTTTGAGCCACAGGTGCCACCTTCTCAGCCCCTTTTTTCAACTTGAGAAACTAGCACAGAGGACTGAGATGTTGGGCGCTGCATCAGAACACTGGATGCTGCTGCTCCTATGCCAAATATTAGAGAATAGAGTTGATCCAAAGCCCCTAGGACTCCTCAAGTATCAGGTACCCAAGATATCCCAGGATGAGAAAAGTTTCTAAGAAAGCCTGGACCAAATTAAGTTCCTAAATACATAGGGAGCAGGAAGATGAATGGATAAGGCCAGGTCTCCCAGGCTCATAGCTAACAAGAGCCTTTCTTCACCTGCAACGGGTGTGGGAAGTATGAATGTTATGTCCCCAGGGGGATAAACTCAATGTATGTGCACCCAAATATGTCCACAGCTGGCAAACCAGGGCCATGGGTAAGCACTGTTATGAAACTTCTAGCTGGATTAACAAGAAGAGCTGCAGAGTGTTTGGTTTTATTTACCCAGCTCAGCACCTAGATAGATTTTCAAGATTTTGAGCTCAGTGTATATGTCATGCCGCCAAAGTTGCTATAAACTCTTGGGCAATTGGCAACATATCCTAGACCAGTCTTGGCTTCCAATGGTCACCCTCCAAGGCGGTACTGCTGAGTTCTTGGAATACAGTCAAAGAACCTAACAAACAAGTACTTCTCCAAATATGTGCATAACATTGAGAAAGCTGTGCCCTCTCCTGCCTCGTCCCCCACTGTAGGGATGCTCTAATGGGCAAGAGCCAGGGGAAAGTCATTTTTCTTTGCCTCCCTGCTAAGATAGCATCTTTTTATCCAGCCTGGCTTTACAAAGGAAGCAATACTAGAAAAAAAACCTGTAAGGAATCCTGCCATTGGGGAGAAGCTGGAATCAAGGTCTTCGTGCAGTTCTCTCCCTATGTCCCCTGAGTGTCCCCAGCTCCTTCCATTCTGTCCTCCAGACCCCTGTGGAACAGAAGGCAAGAATGCTAACCATGTTGATATTTCCTCCTGGGAGAGGAAAGAGTCTGACAGAAAAAAGAAACACATATCAAGGTGTAGGACACCAGCCTCATTTACTGGAGGTGGTGGGTTCAAACCCAGCCCCAGCCAAAACTGCAAAAAAAAAAAAAAGAAAGAAAGAAAGAAAAAAGAAACACATACATAAAAAAAAAAAACACACATCTTTCCAACTCATATTTGTATGTATACCCAGAATGAGGAAAGCCAAGGTTTTTAAGATGGAGTTTCCCCCCTCAATAACTTAATATTAAATAACATGGGGTAGCAACTGTGTGTCCAGGCCTATTCTAAATGTCTTTCACATAATAATCCATTTGTCATCACAACAACCCTATGAAGTCAATGCTTTCATCATTATCATCCCATTTTACAGATGTGGAAACTGAGGCACTGAGAGTTTAAGTTACTTGCCCAAGGTCACAAAGTTAGTAAGTGACAGGACTGTGATTTGGGCCCAGAAGTCTGATTCTAGGACCCTCTAAGACCCTTCAGGAGGGGAAATAAAGACAGAGAGAGACTTTTAAAATGCAAGCCTGATCAATGTCATGCCACTGCTGTAAATCTTTTCAATTGCCTCCTACCGCTTTTAGGATGGAGACTGACCCTTTACCCAAGCCCACCAAGCCCTCGGTAGTCTGTTCCCTGCCAGCCTCCCTGGCCTTTGCACGCCACCATGTGGCCTCTGTCTATGGCTCAGACACATCCCACTCCTCCACTGCAGCACTTTGGCCTTAGCTGTCTCCTCTGTCCCTTCCTTCCCTAGTCCTCCTTTTCCTCCACCATTCTACTATCACTTCCGCAGGTGAGCAACACTCATCCACCCTACAGCCCATTCTGCCAGATCCCTGTCCCTGTTGGCATGCCATCACACTGATATAGGGATTGTGACAAAGACAATTGACTTTGTCCTTCTGGACACCAGTGCTATCTAATAGAAATACTATGTGAGCCACACAGTGCCAGTGCCCGCTTTGGCACCCTATCACCTTGTGAATAAAAACATCCAGGACATGGATTGAAGGTACAAGCCTGCAAGAGGTGGGCTTCCTATAGGTGCAGGGAGAGCCCGAGTAATCTCTGTCATGGCCTTTTATTGAAGCGTTATACAACGGGGGGGGGGGGGCATATACTGGAGCTACGTGCTTAATGATCACTATGTGCTCTTTCCCCATGGGCTCAACTTCCACCCTGTTGCACCACAAATGTCCAAAGTATAACACCTACTTGCTAAGATCTTATCTCATTAAGGCATGCGGTTGCTTGAGGGCTTGTCTCTGGGCTACAAAACATCTCCAGGCTGGCTGGGAGATTGTCTCGCTCCCAGGGCCTCCCTCAAGAACCAGTGGCGGCTTCTATAAGCTTAGTGCTCTGTTGCCTAGAACACAAGCCATCTTATATCTCCTGGTAGCCATATTTAAAAAGTAAAAGGAGCAGGCAAAATTAATTTTTTTTCTTTGAAACAGGGTCTCACTCTGTTGCCCCAGCTAGAGTGCAGTGGTGTCATTGTGGCACACTGCAACCTCAAACTCCTAGGCTCCTGGAGCCTCAGCATCTGGAGTATCTGGGCCTACAGACACACACCACCACCACACCTGGATGATTTTTTTGTAGACATCGGGTCTCACTATGTTACCCAAGCTGATCTTGAACTCCTGGCCTTAAATGATCCTTTTGCCTCAGCCTCCAAAAGTGAAGCTTTTTAGAGAGGAGGTGTCTATGATGACAGACATAAGCCACTGCACTTGGCCAAAATTAATCTTAATAATGTAATTTATTTAACCCAATATATCTGAGATATTATCATTTCAACCTGTGATCAATAAGAAAGTTATCAGTGAGACATTTTATATTCTTTTTATCATTTTTATCATTCCAAGAATTCAAAACCCAGCATATGTTTTGCACTGACAACACGTGTCAGTTCCAACCAGCCATACACCAAACCTCAGTATCACATGTGGCTTTTGGCTGTTGCATTGAACAGTGCAGGCCTAGTCCAATCTCTTGTCCTTAGTGCAGGTCAAGTCCAATCTCTTGTCCTTAGGTGGCCATTCTGCCAGTGATCCAACTGAGTTCAAAAGTGGTTAGTCCAACAAGGAGTGATTTCACCCCCCAGAAGACATTTGGCAACATCTGGAAACAAGTTTGTTTGTTTGTTTTTGTTTTTCTGAGAGAGTCTCACTCATTTGCCCTGGGTAGAATACTGTGGGCAACAGTATTCACAGCAACCTCAAACTCTTGGGCGCAAGTGATCCTCCTGTCTCAGCCTCCCTAGTAGCTGGAACTACAGGTGCCCGCCACAATGCCCAGCTAATTTTTCTCTTTTTAGTAGAGACCAGGATTCACTCTTTCTCAGACTGGTCTCGAACCCCCAAACTCAAGTGATCCACCCACCTCAGCCTCCCAGCCAGGATTGCAGGTGTGACCCACTTCCCTGGCTTAGAAACAGTTTTGATTGTCGTGATCATGAATTAGGAGTGGGATAGGCCGCTAGTACCTAGCGGGTGCAGGCCAGGGATGCAACTAAACATCCTACCGTGCACAGAACAGCCCCCCACAACAAGGAACAATTCGACCAAAGAGGCCAGGGGTTGGGTGAGCTCTCAGGCTCACTCTGCGCTCATTGCTCCTTCACTCCTACTTCCTGGTACCTGTTCCTTTGTCTACACCAGTGTTTTTCAACCTTTTTTATCTCACAGCACACTTGAACCTATAGTTAAACTTCCACAGCACATTTAAATGATGTTGATCAAACAAAAAAAAAGAGTAAGAAAAGAATATACTTACTGTACTTTGAACTTCTTTTGAAAATAATTTAATTAATGATCTTTAAAATGTTCTCAATACACATAAGAGCCCCTCACAGCACTCCAGTTGAAAATCACTGATCTATACTGTCAGCTGTGCCAATTAGAGATTAACAATCTGGGCCAGGTACAGAGGTTCACGTCTGTAATTCTAGCACTCTGAGAGCTGAGGCAGGTGGATTTCCTGAGCTCAGGAGTTCGAGATCAGCCTAAGCAAGAGTGAGGCCCTCCCCACCTCCGTCTCTACAAATAGCCAGGCCTTGTTGTGGGTGCCTATAGTCCCAGATACTCAGGAGTCTAAGGTAGGAGGATTGCTTGAGCCTAGGAGTTTGAAGTTGCTGTGAACTATTATGCCAAGGCACTCTACCCAGGGCGACAGACTAAAACTCTGTCTTAAAAAAAAAAAGAAAGAGACTAACAACCTAGTTAATGCCGCAGTCCAGCAGACGGGTTCTTATCCAGTGGATAGCCAAGCCCAGAGATGGGGTGAGGGGAATTCCACATTTGCCTCCTGGAGGTAGATAGGGAGCCAAATGGCATTTGCATTTGCCTTGGTCTGTATCCTCCACCCCTAGTTCCCCCACACAGACACCCCAAGAGGCTGGGGTATGGAATTCAGTCATTATTTCCATTGAACACCATTGCTAAACATCATTAAAAACCTCCACTGGAGTCTGTGCAAGAAGGGCAGTTCACCAGACCGTGAACAACCACATTGTCAGCCTGGCCCTGTCAGCCCAGTTCTCCTCACAGGAGACAAGCTGCAATATGCATGAGACAGCCTGACTTCCCCAGGGAGTTTGACAATGAAGTGCCACCCAGTCTGGGCCCAGAAAAC
This sequence comes from Otolemur garnettii, assembly GCF_000181295.1. NCBI lineage: Eukaryota > Metazoa > Chordata > Mammalia > Primates > Galagidae > Otolemur > Otolemur garnettii. The sequence goes on along the minus strand of NW_003852539.1, from coordinate 970,509 downwards.
ACCAGTGCTCTGCCTGCCTCAACGCCCCTTCCCTTCCTCCATTCCGTGTCAGGGAGGCTGGCACAACTATGTGATAGCATCACTGAAACACATTTATCCTTTAACGCCTTCCTCGTTTTAGAAGGTTTAGGGAACACAGCCCAACGCAGAAGGCCCAGAACAACACATTTATAAATCGGGAAGCTGGACTGAGGTTTGAAGGGATTTCCCCAAGCTCTCCCGGGTGACCCTCTGAGCAGAAACACCTCTCCCACTCCCATCCCCCTTTGGGGGGGATATTTGGTTACACGGGCTTTCCCCAGGTCCTGAGAAAACAAAGTGGACGTTTCTAGTATGGGGCCTGACCTGCACTGAAGATTCCATTTTTAAAAAATAATTTTTTAGGCTTGGCACCCATAGCACAGTGATTACGGCACCAGCCACATACACCGAGG
>NW_003852539.1:968748-969956 GCF_000181295.1 Otolemur garnettii | reverse complement strand
GCTACTTGGGAGGCTGAGGCAAGAGAATCACTTAAGCCCAAGAGTTTGAGGTTGCTGTGAGCTGTGACACCACAGCACTCTACCGAGGGTGACATAGTAAGACTCTGTTTCAAAAACAATAAAATAAAATAACTTCTTAGTAGGCAGGAACCTAGAGGAATCCTGAGTTAAACCACCCTGGACCTCCAAGGGCTGCCAGTTCCTCACTGGGCGGCTCCTGACTATTGTTTTTTAGTTCTGTATTGAGGTATAATTGACACACCAACACTGGACATAGTTAAAGCACACAATCTGGTAAGTTTGGACAAATGAGTATACCTGTGAAACCGTCACCACAATCAGGATGGTAAGCATATCCTTTGCTTCCAACATCTCCCCAGGCCCGTTGGGAAAGCCTCCCTCTCTCCCCCCACCCCAGGGCAAACACCAAGCAGCTTTTTGTCCGTATGGACTGGCTTGCTTTTACAGAACTTTATGTCACTGGAATCACAGAGATATACTCATTTTTTGTCTGGCTTTTTTCAGTTAGCATAACTACTTTGCTGTGTGTTCTTTTTATTACTGAGTACTGTTCCATTGCCAGGACACAGGAAAATTGGCTCATCCATTCACTCAATGGGCCGCTGTGAACATTCATGTACAAGTCTTGCTGTGGACACATGCCTCCACTTCTCTGGGCTAGAGATGGAGGAGTCTTTACCTGGCAATGATCAGGATCATAGGTCATTCTTAACTTTTTAAGAAATTCCCAAACTGTTTCCAAAGCAGCGTTCCACTGCATGTTCCTAACAGCATGTGGAGTTCCAGTTACCCCACATCCTCACCAAAGTTTGGTGTACTCCCTCTTTTTAATTCTGGCTATTCTAGTAGGCATGCAGTATCTCAAAGTGGTCTCAATTTGCATTAAGATCATAAGGATTAGTGTGCTGTCCCTGTGTTTATTTGCCACCCATTTATCTTCTTTGCTGACGTGTCCACTCAAATCATTTGCCCATTGTTAAAAAATATTTTTAATTATTTTTTTCTTATTGTTGCCTTTTTTTTTTTTTTGAGACAGAGCCTCAAGCTCTCCCCCTGGGTAGAGTGCCGTGGCATTACAGCTCATAGCAACCTCCAACTCCTGGGCTCAAGCGAGTCTCCTGCCTCCGCCTCACAAGTAGCTGGGACCACAGGTGCCCGCCACAGCACCCGGCTATTTTTTTTTTTTT